>NC_053169.1:25351200-25521200 GCF_016835505.1 Polypterus senegalus | reverse complement strand
ATATTTGGGGAAACAATTATGCATTTCTTCTATTCATCAGAGATTTGTTATTTGATTCAGTGATTTCTGCAGACCTTTCTTGCTGAAGATGAGTTACTTGACAGTGAAGTGAACTGTAAAGATAATTTAATGCAATCTGGAAACAATTACAATATCCCGGCAACAAGTTATGACATTTTGTAGCTTGAAAACCTTAATTAAAATAATTAAGACATCTGGTTTCTGCAAAATATTTAGTTATTCTATTTGATAGCTAGGGGTCCCTCTGGCATCCCTTGTCACCCAGAATAACATCCAGGAGCTCAAACCTAAAAAAAAGTAACCATTTTCAGTAACACACAAGGTTTGAACACGGAGTGCAACAAAAGTTTAAAATAAATAATAATGTATAAATTAACAAAATATTGTGAACTGGCTTGTCCACTTGCTCAACTTAAAGTTACACCCAATTACTCACTTCTCACTCTTATTCTCTTAATCTTTTCTAAATTTTCCAGTTCAGCATGTGCCCAATCTGTCTCCCAGTGTAACACTTAAGCGGCCACTAACCTTAAGGAAGCTTTAAACCTCATCTTTAAGTCATTTGTGACTGCTGAGTGGAATCACTTCCAGGATCAGGAGTCGCCATATTCTTGTTAAGAAAACCAGGCCAAATCAGCCTCTTGCAGATCCAGGTGTCCTTACAATCCTGCCGAGTACGAGGGAGTTTGCTAAATTTGTCAATACCAAAAGATTCCAAATACAAGGTTGCCCAAAATGATCTTTTTGCAATGTCTTTTCAGGCAAAGTGCAGTTACTTTTTATAGCACAAAATGATTTTATAATCTGTCATAATGCCATGCAGTTTAAAGCCCAGGCATAGTATGATCAACAACATTCAGTGTCCTGAGGATTAAAATGGTCTCTGTACCTCCCAAAAAACAGCAGCAGTGGGATGTCAGTGGAATTATAATTGAATAAACAAATAATAAAACTAAAGAGAACTCATTGTGTAACTCTGACAGGATGACATATTCAGAAACTTACTGGCTAATCCCAGTGTATCTCTCTTCCCTTGAGGATCTTTTTGGCAATACCATGCCAGATATTGTAAGTGCCCAATCACCATTTGTGTGTTTACATTGGTGATAATATTATTTGTCAAAATATTTAGGCAGAATCTCACTGCACAGTAAAAATATTAAATATATTGATGGGACTGTATTAAATACAATCGAAAAGGCTATTCAGTGGTAAGATTTTTCGCTCGAGTTGCTAAACTGGTGCTAAACGACTAAGCATGTTACTATGTTACTGTGAAGTGAGTGAGTGTTTTCTAATTTTCCCCATAACCCGGATTTTCCTGACCTTAATCTCTATGAAAGTTGATGATGGAGTGTAATGCTTTAAAATTTAATGAAAACAAAGTAAAGATTGCATTGCAAATTATTCAGACATGGAAATTGATAAGCAGACTAAATGAGGGCTATTAGCACCTGGTTTACACACTGTGTTATTGATAATGGTCGTTTATGGGGAAAAAAATATTTTTTTGGCAGCTCCCATTAGGGGGCGCCACACCAGATCATCTTGTTCCATATCTTCCTGTACTCTACATCTTGCTCTGTCACGCCTACCACCTGCATGTCCTCTCACAACCACATCCATAAACCTTCTGTTAGGCCTTCCTTTTGTCCTCTTTCCTGGCAGCTCTACCTTTAACATCCTTTTCCCAGTATACCCAGCATCTCTCCTCTGCACATGTCCAAACCAACGCAATCTTGTCTCTTGTCTAATCTCATCTGTCAGCATGTTCTTCACCATTGCAAATAAGGAAGGACTTGGAGCCGATCCCTGATGTAATCCCACCTCCATGTTGAATGCAACTGCCCCTCCTACCGCAGACCTCACCACTGTTACACTTCCTCGTACATATCCTGTACAACTCTTATGTACTTCTGTGTTCCTCACAATGTCCTAATACGATACCACATCTCCTCCCTAGACACCCTGTCAGGTCCACAAAAATACATTGCAACTCCTTCTGACCTTCTCTATACTTCTCTTTCAACACCCTCAGACCAAATATTTATTCTGTGGTGCTCTTTCTTGGCATGAAACCATACTGCTGCTCACTAATCATCACCTCCCTTCTTACTCTAGCTTTCACTACTCTCTTCCATAACTTCATGCTATGGCCCATCAGTTTTTTCCCCATGTAGTTACTACAGCTCTGCACATCCCCTTTATTTTAAAAATTGACACCAGTACATTTCTTCTCCACTCCTCAGGCATCCTCTCACTTTCCAAGATTCCATTAAACAATCTGGTTAAAAACTCTACTGCCATCATTCCTAAGCACCTCCCTGCTTCCACAGGTATGTCTTCTGGACCAACGGCCCCACTTCATTCTTCATTCTCTTCATAGCTGTCCTTACTTCCTCCTTGCTAATCTGTTGCACTTCCTGATTGACTATCTCCACATCATCCAACCCTCTCTCTCTCTCTCTTTCACTCATTCTCTTCATTTATCAGCCTCTCAAAGTACTTTTCCATCTGCTCAACACACTCTTCTCGCTTGTGAGTATGTTTCCTTCTTTATCCCCTAACCTGCTGCACATCTTTCCCAGCTTGATTCCTCTGTCTAGCTAATCAGTACAGGTCCTTTTATCCCTCCTTAGTCTCTAACTTCTCATACAACTCATCATACGCCTTTTCTTTAGCCTTCGCTACCTCTCTCTTCACCTTATCCCCTTGTACTCTTGTCTACTTTAAGCATTTCCATAACTATTCCACTTCTTCTTTGCCATCCTCTTCCTCTGTACACTCTCCTGTACCTCCCCATTCCACCACCAGGTTTCCTTTTCCTCCTTCCTCTGTCCAGATGTCAGATCAAGCACACTTCTTGCTGTCACCCTTACAACATCTGCTGTAGTTGTCCAGCTGTCTGGTAACTCTTCACTGCCGCCAGTGCCTGTTTCACCTCCTCCCTAAACTCAACCTTGCAGTCTTCCTTTTTCAACTTCCACCATTTGATCCTTGGCTCTGCCATCACTCTCCTCCTCTTTTTGATCTCCAACATCATGGTATAGACCACCATCCTATGCTGTCTAACTACATTTTCCCCTGCCACCACTTTGCAGTCTTCAATCTGCTTCAGATTGACTCTTCTGCATAGGATATAATCTACCTGTGTCCATTTTCCTCAACTCTTGTATCCTGTGTTCCTCCCTCTTCTTAAAATACGTATTCACCATAGCCATCCCCATCCTTTTCGTAAAATCCACAATCATCTGACCTTCTTCATACCTCTCCTTGATACCCTGCCTACCCATCACTTCCTCGACTCTTCTGTTCCCTTCACCCACATGTCCATTGAAATCCGCTGCAAGCACCACTTTCTGTTCCTTGGGAAAACTGTTCATCACTTTATCCAACTCACTCCAGAAATCATCTTTCTCTTCCATTGCACACTCAACTTGCTGGGCATATGAACCAACAACATTCATTATCACACCTCCAATTTCCAGCTTCATAATCATTACCCTGTCTTGACACTCTTGTCACCTCCAAAACACTCTTGACATACTGTTCTTTCAGAATAACTCCTACCCCATTTCTCCTCCTACCCACACCATGATAGAACAATTTGAATCCACCTCCGATTCGCCTGGCCTTACTTCCCTTCCATTTAGTCTCTTACAGTGCATCCGGAAAGTATTCACAGCGCATCACTTTTTCCAAATTTTGTTATGTTACACCTTATTCCAAAATGGATTAAATTCATTTTTTCCCTCAGAATTCTACACACAACACCCCATAATGACAATGTGAACAAAGTTTACTTGAGATTTTTGCAAATTTATTAAAAATAAAAAAACTGAGAAATCACATGTACATAAGTATTCACAGCCTTTGCTCAATACTTTGTCGATGCACCTTTGGCAGCAATTACAGCCTCAAGTCTTTTTGAATATCATGCCACACGCTTGGCACACCTATCCTTGGCCAGTTTCACCCATTCCTCTTTGCAGCACCTCTCAAGCTCCATCAGGTTGGATGGGAAGCATCGGTGCACAGCCATTTTAAGATCTCTCCAGAGATGTTCAATCGGATTCAAGTCTGGGCTCTGGCTGGGCCACTCAAGGACATTCACAGAGTTTGATATCTTGGCTGTGTGCTTTGGGTCGTTGTCCTGCTGAAAGATGAACCATCGCCCCAGTCTGAGGTCAAGAGCGCTCTGGAGCAGGTTTTCATCCAGGATGTCTCTGTACATTGCTGCAGTCATCTTTCCCATTATCCTGACTAGTCTCCCAGTTCCTGCTGCTGAACAACATCTTCACAGCATGAAGCTTCCACCACTATGCTTCACTGTAAAGGTGGTATTGGCCTGGTGATGAGCGGTGCCTGGTTTCCTGCAAACGTGACGCCATCGGGTTCTTGGTCACCTCCCTGACTAAGGCTCCTCTCCCCCGATCGCTCAGTTTAGATGGCCGGCCAGCTCTAGGAAGAGTCCTGGTGGTTTCAAACTTCTTCCACTTATGGATGATGGAGGCCACTGTGCTCATTGGGACCTTCAAAGCAACAGAAAGTTTTCTGTAACCTTCCCCAGATTTGTGCCTCGAGACAATCCTGTCTCGGAGGTCTACAGACAATTCCTTTGACTTCATGCTTGGTTTGTGCTCTGACATGAACTGTCAACTGTGGGACCTTATATAGACAAGTGTGTGCCTTTCCAAATTATGTCCAATCAACTGAATTTACCACAGGTGGACTCCAATTAAGCTGCAGAAACATCTCAAGGATGATTGGGGAAACAGGATGCACCTGAGCTCAATTTTGAGCTTCATGGCAAAGGCTGTGAATACTTATGTACATGTGTTTTTTCTCAATTTTTTTATTTTTAATAAATTTGCAAAAACCTCAAGTAAACTTTTTCACGTTGTCATTATGGGGTGTTGTGTGTAGAATTCTGAGGAAAAAAATGAATTTAATCCATTTTGGAATAAGGCTGTAACATAACCAAATGTGGAAAAAGTGATGCACTGTGAATACTTTTCGGATGCACTGTACATGCACAATATATCAACCATCCTTCTCTCCATCATATCGGCTAACTCTCTCCCTTTACCAGTCATACTGCCAACATCCAAATTTTCTACCCTCAGTTCCACTTTCTTTATCTTCCTCCGGATACATTTCTCTCGCTCCCCCCCCCCACCTTTTTCAGCCAACAGTAGCCCAATTTCCACCAGCACCCTGTTGGCTAACAGTACTGGTGGCGGTCGCTGTTAACCCAGGGCTCATCCGATCCGGTATGGAAATCTGTCTTGTTGTCCGCATGTTGATCAGGCAAAATTTTACACTGGATGCCCTTCCTGACGTAACCCTCCCCATTTATTAGGCCTTGGGACTGGAACGAAGAAACACACTGTGCATCCCCTATGCCTGGGTTGGGGGAAATAAACTAAAAAAAAAAAATAAAAAAAAATAATGTAGCATTGTGTGAGGAAATATGGGTATTAGCGTGCCCTGTGATGGAATGGAGCCCTGCATTTTGCTTGATGTTGCCAGTGTAGGATTTTACACCATTTTTTTCTGAAGTTACAGTAAGTGGTTCCAGAAAAAGATGGAACTCATTCAAAAATGTTATAAAAATATCAATTAAGGACACAAAAACGGGTGTAGTTTTTAATTATATTTGCACCAGCCTGTCATAGGGTATCCACAATGTTTAAAAGTAAAACTTGTAGTTTTGAGCTCTCTTTAACACACCAAAAACACACTGTTACAGGTAGAGTCTAGCCTGCATGCTTCCTTCAAAGAATTATGAGGTGAAGTGAAATAAAGGGACAGTGCAATGTGTGTGTGCTCAACACTGATAGTAACTGGGATAGAATCTGAACCCAAGGTTTTGCAAATGTATCTGCCTTATTTAACAAATCACATTATAAAGGTTAATAAGTTAATGATGTTTTCATGGTTGTAGCTATATTTAAAAATTAATCTTCTGCTAAATATGCACAGCATTAATGATTGTGAAGCATATATTTGTATATAATGTAATAGTTTTTATGATTCAGCAACATTGCCAACGTCATAACAGTGAATCTTCATCTATTCATCCATTGTCCAAACCTTGAACGTGTATTTCTGTAATTCTTATTTTTGTTGTTTCTTTTAAAAACTGTTGCCCCCACTATATGAACTGTGTTTAAAGAAACTGAATAAATTGTTTCCATATGTACTGTACAGTGTGCTGTGTTTGTACAGTGTAGTTTGCACCATATAGCAACACCTACATTATTTCGTTAGTGGTACAGCAGTGGATTGTAAATGTCTTACTGCAACACGCATGCTGTAACACACTTAAGTTTTTTTTTGCCATGGTGTGACAAAGCTTTGTACAAGGGTAAAGTCTCTTGAAAAGAACAGTGCATAATTTTACATACCCATTGAGACTTTCAAGCTCAAACCTGGTGGTGGTTTGCAGAACTACAAGGACAATTATAAAAACACTTAAATATGACTCTTAAATATGACTGGCATGTTATATGACAGTGGGGTACCTCAGGGCAATAGCAATTGAAGTGCCACTGCTTCATGTAACTTTTTCACCTGATTTTGGGAATCTAATGTGCTTTCTTTAAAGGCCTTATGCCTTTTCTTTGCTGCTAACGCACAAAAAACACATCCCATGCTGGCAGATATCTTAATGTGAATCATCTCAGTGATTTTGCTGCTTTTTCCTGTAGGAGTCATTTTATAATAATATCTTTTATTTTTTACTGGATATTAGGCATTTTCAAAAACTTTCGTGGGTGAATTTTTGATATACAAGAACAAAAATATTTTTCACAATTATGATACAGGATTCTTGTTATATGCAACCCTTAAATTCAAAATAATTATTATATGGATGCGAAAAGATTGAGACCTATCTGTGTACGATCTAAATCTATAACAATCTGTGACAATTTTTTGTTCGACTTCTGGTTGAGTGAACGCTGGCGGGACTGGTCGCCGCTGCTCGCCGGTAACTAGAATATTGATTTTGTTAAGACTAGTGATTTTGATGGTATTTCTTTTGCCATATTGCTGACATCTCTGCGTGGCTATATGCTATATACTATATGCTGTGTCTGCATTTAGCTTCAGCCTAACCTCCGTTTCGTTTGAAACTTACCGGTTTATTCTCTGCACGTCTGAGCTGCTTGCGGCCTCCTCGCCTACAATGTGGACTGGTAGGATTTTTGCTTGGTTGTTTGTTTGGAGTCTTCTGTCGCATGTTATTCAACCTGCGACTGGCCTCCTCCAGTACCCAGCTGCTGAGCTGCTTCGACTGCGTTTTCTCCAGTCTGTGCCTTTGCTGTCGGTGCTATATTTCGACCCGGACGTCATACTTCTCCCTCGTCGGAGATACATCCATCGTGGGTCCCGCCGGAGATTCCGAACGGACGCCTCGAAAGGAATTAACTCTTTTTGGTCTGATTTTCGGCACCCTCCACATAACACAGATAGGAACGCTGACCATAGCGTGTTGGCCAGCTTAGCTCGGTTGACTAACACCACTGTCAAATACGGCAGCAACATTGTCAGCTTTGGTCTATTGAACATCCGCTCACTTACGAGCAAGGGACATCTCATTCAGGATCTCCTCATTGACCGTAAGTTTGACTTTCTCTGTTTAACTGAGACTTGGCAGCAACCTCAAGACTTTTCACAACTTAATGAATGCACCCCGGGGTTTGTTTACACTTGTCAACCCCGTGCATCTGGCCGTGGAGGAGGTGTGCGATAATTTATGCGAGGTGTGGAAAGTCCTGCCGTTGCCTGCTCCTGCTGTTAGCTCTTTTGAATCGACTGTGTGTCAACTGTCTGGGCCAGTTCCAACCATCATTGCAACTGTCTACCGTCCTCCTAAGTCTAACAACAATTTTTGAACGATCTTGCTACCTTCCTTACCAATCTATCTGTAATTACTCCAAATATAATTCTGCTGGGGGATTTTAATATACATCTGGACAATATCAATATCCCTCTCACTAGAGACTTTTTATCTTGCCTGGAGAGTTTTGGATACCAGCAGCACACTGATGTTCCTACCCATTGTAAAGGACATATCTTGGACCTGATTTGCTGCTCTGGTGTTGTTCCTTTTGATCTTACAGCAGATGAACTCACTATAACCGACCACTTTCTCCTCTCATTCAACGCTAAACTTACCTTTTCTGTTCCTAAGCTTCCACGCCTCATAGCCTTTCGTAACATTAAGAATATCAACTTGAATTTGCTGTCTTCTAGAATTGATTCGCAAATGGACTTTTATAATTTATCCTCTCCCATAGAACTGGTCTCATATTATGACACTTGTCTTAATGGTATTCTTAATTCTCTGGCTCCGCTAAAACCAGATCTGTTTCTTTTCCTTTTCTGCCCCTGGTTTACGCCTGAACTTCGCTTCTGAAAGCTAAAGGCAGGCAACTTGAAAGGTTGTTTAAAAAAAACAGACTCTTTGTCCACAAAGAGATGTATAAAAATCATCTACTCTATTACAAGGATTGTATAGCTCAAACCAAATCTAATTATTACACTCAGTTAATTACTAGTAATACAGGTAACACCAAGTCTTTGTTTTCTTTACTTAATAATGTTACACAACCTCCAGACTCTTTACCATCTCACCTTCACTCAACTGCCTTCTGTAATTCTCTTATGTCTTTTTCAATGAGAAAATCCAAAAGATACATCAGCACCTTGGTCCAGATCCTTTCTGTATTTCTTCTGAACTACACTCACCTATTCACTCTTTCTCTTCTTTCCAGCTTCCCACTTCCTCTGAAATCTCAGATCTCATCTGCAAATCCAAGTCATCTACTTGTCAGCTGGACCCCCTGCCTACAGTTTTGGTTAAAGCCTGCCTCCCTCTCTAGTCCCTCTTATTTCTGCCATCATTCACTCTTCTCTTACTACTGGTATTATTCCCTCATCTTTCAAAACTGCTGCTATAACCCCAATATTAAAAACCTGGTTGTGATCCTACTAATTTCAATAATTTTCGCCCCATTTCTAACTTGCCCTTTATCTCCAAAATTCTTGAAAAATAGTAGCTATCCAACTTCACACCCACTTGTCTCACAATAATCTATATGAGAAGTTCCAGTCTGGTTTTCGCCCCCTTCATAGTACAGAAACAGCACTTGTTAAAATTACTAATGACCTCCTTATGGCTGCTGATTCTGGTCTAATCACTATTCTCATCCTTCTTGATCTGAGTGCGGCCTTTGATACTATTTGTCATACCACTCTCCTTAATAGATTATCTTTGATTGGCATTACTCACACTCCACTTGATTGGTTTAGATCTTACCTTTCAGGCCGCACTCAGTTCATACAGCTTAAAACTTTCACATCCCAACCCACCGCTGTTACTTCTGGTGTGCCCCAAGGCTCTGTCCTGGGGCCTCTTCTTTATTATTTACCTTCTTCCCTTGGCAATATTTTTCGCAAATATAACATTAATTTTCACTGTTATGCTGATGACACCCAGCTCTACCTTGCTGGTAAACCCACCTCCTCTTTTCCACCACCCTCACTTATTGATTGCATTTCTGAAATTAAATCCTGGTTCTCTTCAAATTTTCTTAAATTAAACAGTGACAAAACTGAGGTTCTCCTCATTGGTTCAAAATCATCATTATCCAAAACCAATAATCTTTCTTTTATTATTGATAACTCTGTTGTTTCCCCATCATCTCAGGTCAAGAGTCTGGGTGTCATCCTCGACAGTACTCTATCTTTCCAATGTCACATTAATAACATCACCCGGTCTGCTTACTTCCACTTACGTAATATTAATCGCATTGGCCCCTCCCTCACTCCTCATACCACTGCCATTCTTGTTCATAGTCTTGTCACTTCTCGGCTGGACTACTGCAATTCACTCTTTTTGGTCTCCCTAATAAATCTCTTCACAAGCTTCAGTTAGTCCAGAATTCTGCAGCACGTATCATCACTGGAATCCCATCTTTTCACCATATTACTCCGGTCTTGCAGCAGCTTCATTGGCTCCCGATCAAGTTTCGTATTGATTTTAAGATTCTGCTACTAACTTTTAAGGCCATCCATAACCTCGCACCTCCATATCTGTCTGACCTTCTACATGTTGCCATTCCATCCCGTAACCTTAGATCCTCTTCCTCCACCCATCTGACCGTTCCTCCCTCCCGTCTAACCACCATGGGGAGCAGAGCTTTCAGCTGGAACTCATTACCTGCGGATCTCCGAAATATCAAATCATATTCATCTTTCAAATGTAAACTTAAAACACATTTGTTTAAAATGGCTTTTTCTTCTTCCTCCTAATTATAGTGGTTTTGTTTGGTTTTAATTTTTAGATTTTCTGATGTTTTAAGTTGTTTATAATTGTGTTTTGTATTTATTTATTTGTTTGTTCGGTGTCCTTGAGTTCTCTGAAAGACGCCTTGTATAAATAAAATGTATTATTATTATTATTATTATTATTATTACAATTTTGCAAAATGTTGACTTAGTATGGCTCACAAAATAATGTCATGTTGGGGAGAAAGGGAATTTTTATAAAATATAAACTGATTTAAGAAAAAAGTTCAGCTTTGGTAAGCAACTATAATTATATATTTGATGTACTCCACCCAGACATTATTCAGATTCTTCTTCGTAATAAAAAGAAAAGAGTAGGATTAGTAGATTTCATAGTAGATTGTAATATGGTGTTTGCATAAAGCGCTACTTGCTTCAGATTCATTTTTATTTGTGTCCAGCTTTTAGGATAAAATAAAGATAATGTGAATACAAAAGAATAATTTCAGGAAGTAATGACTTCTCTTACCCTGAATAGTGATTATTTTTTAAACCTTCATTGCACATAGTTTTAATCTAAGTATTGTCTTTTGATAGAGGGAACATAGTAACTACTGTCACCTGATTTTTCTTTCAGTATAGACTTTTGTTAGGTAATGGTTAGTGTATTGTGGAGGTAACGTTACTTGGACTTAGCTTGCTTAGCTTTCATGCACCCTTCATACAGGAATATATGGTTAAATTTTATGGTGCTGTGTACATGTTTGTGTGAAGTGGTGCAACAGTTTGCACAATACACATTTTTGTGTGGTCATAACATAGTACCACTGTATTCAAATCCAATCACTTTTTAAAACAAAATATTTTCAAATTGCAGACAGTTTTCTTCATGCTAGTATGTAAATTTCTAAAAAGTAGAGGTGATCTAGATTCCACATTGTACTTCTCAATTTTTCTGAAAGCTGCTGCGAACAGAAAAGAGGTATACAGTTTTAATATGATGTTGTTTGGCATTTAGCATGTAGTTGGTCCCATGATGTGAGTGCCTCTGAATCGTCAGTGCACACGCACTTAGTGAATGTGTCTGTGTTTGATTACATCACTCATTTACTTGGTCTCTGAGAGAATGGCGGTGCTACAGTAAATGGAATGCAGTAATTGCCACTTTCCACAATTAATATGTATCGAAGCAGTCATGACTGCGATTAATTTAAAATTGATTGTGAAGCCCCACAAATAAGTCAGATTTTACAATAATAAGGGGAATGTAACCACTATAAACATCTGTCTGTTGGTACATGCCTATTGGCTAATTTTCTACATATTTAAGTGCAGTTAGCTTTACTGTTATCTTTAAGTTGAGACTCTGTTAAAACAAAAGGATACAAGGATGCCAAAGTCTGCGGTTTTGTAGAAAAAAGTCTGATTGTGTTCACACTTTTTTAATTTGTTAATGTGTCAAATTATTGATATGGAAATGTATTGTACTTTTTTTCAAATTGTGTATCTTATTGATTCAATATGGTATGCGGAATGTGAGGTTCCAATACTGGATGATCCAGTATTATAAGGGCTAAGTGGAGACTCTACTGATGTGTGTGAATGAAGTGTATTATCACGGAAACAATCAGGTACAGGTAACCTATTAATACTAACGGACTTGCATTAATTTGACGCTTCCTCACTAAGTGTGAAGTGTGGCCAAAATGACCAAATTAAATTCACGTATTTAGGAGTTGCATTAAATAATTTAACAATAATAATTTATATTTCATTGTTGTTACAAATGTAGTTGCTAATATTCCTTTTTGGTCATATCAGTAGACAAAGTTTTAATCATATTTTTATGGAAAATTCTTCTGATGTGAAATTAAACACACCACCTTCCTGTAGACACATTATTATAGCAAAAATTGGTTGCAAAAAAGTTGTACAGAAAAAGGTATTTTGGCATGAAAAATTCAATCTGAATATTCATTTACAGGTTCATTTGTCAGAATATAAGCCATAGAGGAACTGAAATCAACAAACAACTAAGAATCTGAATTTTGAATCAAGAAACATGTTTAATATGTTTTTACACAACAAACAAGTCTTTCCTGACTTCAACCAATATACAGGAGAATATTGCAAGTCTGTGCACAGACAAAGAAGTATATTTTAATTGTTGAATTGTACAAGTAAAGACCAACAGTGTACAGAATTACTGGTAAGGATTTTAATAAACTTCCAAAAATAAGTAAATAGTTTAGAAATTATGTGAATTTAAAATTAGTCTGCAAATGTTAATGAAAGAAACAGATGTCTGCCATTATTATTTTTTACATCAATGAAAATATCTACAAAGCATGATACAAATACCATTTTTGAAAAATATTTTAAAATATATAATAGAAAAGGACCAACCTAAACCTTGTGTTTAAAACTGTTAATTAAACAATACAGTAACTGGTGTCCTGGTAAGGGGTATTTTCTGCCTTGCATGGTCTTCAATTGGATTAAGCAAATTTGAGAAAGGAACATTTGAGTACTGTATACAGTATATGTACATTAAGCAACCTATACTTTTAGCCGAAACAAAGCCATGCATATTATGATAAAGGCGTTAAATGGCGCCCGACCCGGCACAGACTGACGCAGAGGCACGTATAAAATCACACAGGCTTTTATTTTCTCTTCAGCCGTGGGGCATGTCTTCCCTGTGTCCCACAGGCCCAACACAGTCCCAAAGCACTTAAACACAATAGCAACAACTCTCCACCTTGCACCACCACTCCTCTCAGGCAACCTCATCCTCTTCCTCCCGATTCTGGCCCCATTAGTGGTGGAGGCTGGCCCGTTTTATAGCCCAACCGCAAGTGTTCCAGGTGTTTGACCACCTGGTCCCAGTTGCACCTCCAGGTTGGGCTGATGACTCGTCCAGGTGGGTTGTTGAGTCTTGGCAGCACCCCCTAGCGGCCACCCCAGCTCCCAACAAGGGAAATCAACATCGGCCAGGGAGGCTGCCACCAAGTGTCCCGGGGAGGTATTGAGCTGTCCATGGTGGCTCCCCCAGATCATATGCAGCAGGGGCGTCCCAGCTGGGCATGGGACCCGGCTGTCCATCACAATATATTTCACTTAAACATGTTTATTTTTTTCTTACAGTTAAGAAAAAATACCAAATAATATATGAAAAAATACAGCCAAAATGAATGAGAACAGTTTAAGTTTTATTTACTATTATAATCTGACTTACTTTATATGACTATAAAGTGCAACTGGAAATCTTGAAAACTGTATTAAAACTACAAAATTGGCAAGAATTTGGTAAACTTTGTGAAAATGTTTTACAGTGGTATTGAAGGTAAATGAATAATGAGCATCCACCTTAAGTACTTGGCCTGTATTGCTCCTCTTTTTTTATATATCCATCCATTCATCAGTTTTTGACCCACTTAATTTACTTTAGCGTCATAGGGGACTTAACCTATTTTGCTGGCACTGAACCCATGGTATGAATAAGCCCATCACAATCAGAAATATTTAGAATGACCTATCAACCTAACCTCACACAAGTCCTTAGTATATTGAGATGAAGGGTGGGACTGGAGAACCCAGAGAAAAATCCAGCATAGGGGAGGAGAGATTATGCAAGCTTCATAGTAATGTCTGAGGCAGGGTTTGATCCGAGTCTGTATACCAACAAAGCAAACAGAACTAGCCATGCTGCCACACTGCTGTCTCCTTTTTTGTAGAACTGAAAAAAATTCAATACAATATAACTGATACAGCACACATAACATTGTTCAGTCATTGTCCAATAATTTTTTGTTTTCAAACTGATTTGCAGAAAAGAAAAGCATCTTTTTGACATAACAGATGAAAAATAAGGCTAATGCTGAATTATGTATTATTGCTGAAAATAAAGTTGATGTTTGAGGCAGTTTATAAGATATTTAAGTATTCCGTCTCTTTGATTTTGCTGACACAGTGCTTTTTAAATAAAAGGCCTGAAGTCTATTTGCAGTGAACTTGATAGTGAAATGGTATAGCTTTTGCTTATGTAAAACTGCATATATATTTATATGGTTGAAAGCACTTGTCACTTTCACTGTGCTTATTCTGGTGAGGGTTGTAGCACAAGATGTCCAGCACAATGAGCTGGACGGACCAGGCTAACCTACTTCAGCTAATTTTAACAGCACTTGGGAAGTTTCTAGGTACTGCTAAGTGACTGAGTGACACTTTATATGTCTCTGAAATATCTAAGTCTGACCTAGGTCTTCTCCAAGGGGGTGTCTTGTACACCAGTTCGGTTTGTATATATATTTTGTCCCTGAATACTTGTAATTGTCATCACAAAGTACAAAAATGCTTAGGAAATATTATAAGTAAATCAATCTGAAGAAATTAATAACTAAGAATTTGAAAAATGATTGATAATGTATATGATTATATAAAGCTTTTAAGTAAAATATAACTTACTTTCTTTGTATGCTTCTGGATGAATTTGACTTGATTGCCTGTTGCTTTTGAAGTTTTGAAAACAAAGTGGTGTAGTGACATGGCAGTCAAAGAGGAAGATTTTAATATTGTGGTTCCAGGTCAGCATTGAGTTGAGAACCTTTGCTGAAGGATTTTTTTTTTTGTTATTATAATACAAAGCAAATACTGTAATCATTTTTAAATGGGATACTTTTCAACCTCTCTTGACTCTGGCCCATTCAGTGTTGTTTGCTTACAGCATGTGAATCTTGGGGTGGCCATCTCTTTGTCATTGTTAGCAATTATTCAATGGATGTTCTGCAGAATATATAAATATGTTTACATTTGCTTATTTGGCTAGCACCTTTAGGTGACTTACAACATTTGAGATACAACTGGATGCATTTCTTTCACTTCATGGTCTAAAATCCAAAGCACTGTGCCAGGGTGCATTTTAATATATTTTTCAGTGTTTTTGTCCACCTTATGTGGAAAAATCCTGCAAATGTTGTTGCATGGGTAGAATAGTGGTGCTGTGGTTTTATACTTTCTTGCTGTAATTAGACAGGGGTTTATATCCCAAGTGTCCCCAGTGCAGATTTTGCATGTTCTCTTCCTGTCCGCATGTGTTTCCTCTAGTTTCCACCTAATGTCCAAAGACATGCTGGTTGGGTGAATTTGTGTTGCTAAATTGGCCCTTGCGTGTGTGCGTTTGTTTGTGTCTGTCTGTGTTCACCCTATGATGGGCTGGCATCATTTTCTTGGTATATTTTTTTCTGCCTTGTGCCCAGTGATTGCTAGGAAAAGCTTCCGCTGCTCCACAACCTTGCCTTGAAAAAACAGGTTAGGAAAATGGGTGGACATAGCAATGAAGTGCATTGAATTTTTCATTCCAAAATGAAATAAGAATCCTATATCAAATTTTGCGTAATTGAGGCAACTGACAAACAGACACTATAACTTAATACAGGAACTAGAATAACATAGGAAATAAAAAATCATAACAGAGAGAGTACTAGTTTCATTCAAATTCATTAAACATCTTGGTGATCTGTGCTTTTCATATTAATGTTTAAAGGCAGTCAGTCCACCATAACCACTACAAAGAAATGATGTTTTTACGTGTTGCAATGAAGCCACAAATTGGCCTCAGTTGGTTCATCAAATAAAAAGGAGAGAAACTGAATACGAATTCACAAAACAGACCTAGTCAGTTTCTGGAATTGTTTAATTTTAGTATAAGAATATACTTCATCCTCATTTTAGCCTTAATTTAACAAAGTTTTGTCGAGGTTTATTTTGAAGATTTAAGCAAAGTGCTGTTGCTTGCTGCATGCTGAATTCTGGAGCTCCAAGCTCTAGTCAAGAGCAACTACAACACAACATCCTATGTGTACATGACTTTAGCACAATGTAAACAATAAACATATAATTTCATAAATAACAAATAGGAACAATTATGAAATGTAATTTTAAAAAGATGCTGAATATTCTTTTAACAACTAAGAAAGATTGCTTACCAAATAAATGTATGGGAAATTAGTGCATTAAAAGTTAGAATATGTGGAAATTACTTAATTTGTGTGAGATACCTGCAGTCCTGTGTCAGATTTCAAGCCCTGCTTCCTCCTAGGCATTCTATATTAGATTCTTTCCTGGGCTATTTAATCTCATGATAGAATTTTAACATCCATTGGTTCACGTCAGTGTCCTACAAAGGTATCAACACATTTTCCATCAGCACGTATTACTTCCTATCATTTTTGTCTAATTAAAATTTTCTCTATTAAGTTATGGTGTCAGTTGTATATGCCTTTTTGGAATGAAAACTGCAATCTATTTTATTAGTACAATCAACAAACGCCGTGGAATGAGAATATGGAGAGTGACACCCTTCAGTGAGTGTGTACTGAGCAGCATTGGAGGCACTGCTGACTGCAGTTACCCTGTGTTGAATTCATTCCAATTTGATGATGCTTCTGCACTTAGATTTAAACATTAGACCAACAATCCACGATTAATTATGCATTTGGCCAACTAGTATTAATGTTGTTAGTATCAAAAAAGTTTTTTTTTAATATTTATTTTTAAGCTAGTTATTGCACATGTAGGACTCAATAAGCATGATTAAATACAGTGGGTGTACTATGATTCAATTTATTATTCCTTTCTTAACATCCTCTGCAATTACACTGAATATCATATTAAAAAGTGACCTGCTTTTATTAATAGCTTTGCTGGGCCAATAATTAGTGGGACACATGTTCACTGTAGCAATATTATACATGTATGTGTAAAAAAAGAAAATAGACAATTGATTGCACATGTACACATGAATACGTAACACTTTATGAAGGTGCAACATTATTCTTTCACTTGCTTTGTTTAACTAGTAGTCACTGCAATAAACAAGTGACGATGGAGTGGGTCGTATATATAACGAATAGGTTAAAACTATTATGCTATACTTTAAAACACATTTTTAAAAGATATGACATCTCAAAACACTAATCAAGAGATCTTACTAAGTATACTATTGACTTGTAAATATAATTATACTTTAATACTTTAGTATTTATTATACTTTATACATGATAAATAAATAAAATAAAGAAGAAGTGAAAAGACCCAAGGGTAGCACAGTGGGTAGCACTGCTACCTTGTAGTATGGAGACCTGGGTTTGCTTCCCGGGTCCTCCCTACGTGGAGTTTGCATGTTCTCCCCGTGACTGTGTGGGTTTTTTCCAGGTGCTCCAGTTTCCTCCCACAATCCAAAGACATGCGGGTTAGGTGCATTGACAATCCTAAATTGTCCCTAGTGTGTGCTTGGTGTGTGTGAGTGTGTGTGCGCACCCTGCGGTGGGTTGGTGCCCTGTCCGGGGTTTGTTTCCTGCCTTGCACCCTGTGTTGGCTGGGATTGGCTCCAGCAGAACCCCGTGACCCTGTAGTTCGAATAATGGATGGATGGTTGAAAAGACCCAACCTGGTCTGCTGCCTCTTTTTGATTAATATATCATTATCTAGGTGATCCCATATAATAAAAAGTAGTTGGCAAAGAAACACATGTTCATCCTTAAGTGTTTGGTCTTAGCTATGTATACGTTCACATCATGTCTGAAAATTGAATAAAGGGGTGCAGTTCTTGGTAATCTTTATGTAAAGAGAGGTAGTCAAAGTAGGTGATTGTATGCTTGTTTATGAAGTATATCATTTATCCAGTACATAATAGCTTAGATTTCGTAGTTTATATTTGTATGCAAATTAAATATGCTTTTATTATATCTAATTGTATTTCATAATTTTCAGACATTGCTGGTAGGTAACAGGTGACCAACTGGATCAACTGAAATGCTAGGAATTGCAGACGTTTAAGAAACAGAATTTGCCAATAAATCCTTAAAATAACATTTACAAGCGTAGCGGACATGCTTGCTTGTTTCATTTGCCTAGTAAAACATAGAAAAACGTTGTTTAGCAAGAGCAGCTGTTGCCAAGATACCTGCTGATTAAGCTGGGAAAAGTAATACATAATGGATTATAACACGCCTTGATGCCGAAACACCATGGCACATTATGTTCTCTTATAAAAGGAATATTGCACTGTATCTTCCAGAAACAGTAGTACAGTATGTTCAGTATTAACTCTTCAGTTTATAATAGTGATCCACAAGAATGTATGGCTCCCTTAGCATTGTTCATTGAGTAGGCAAAAATTGTACTCTAGTAGAGTATGAGGCAAATGACATGCAGTATGCCAAAAGTAGGGTATAATCAAGGGAAAGATTTTTTTTTTTTCGATTGACTACTGAGAGACCGAGAGAGAGAGGGGTGGATAATGACTTCTTCCTCAATAATCATATATATTTTAATTAGTTTTGACATTAATTATTCAGTGATATATTGATATGAATCCATCGGTATAGATCTGAGATCTGAGTTAGTTATATTTAGCAGTTTATGTGCTGATCTGTAAGTATAATTTATGTAGGGGAAGAAACTTGAATTTTTAGTAATATAAAGCACAACTATCTAACAACCATATCTACTGTACATAAATATTACAGAACAATATATTTTAACGAAGTTTAGGTTTGATCGCGGGTGGTGAATATGGAAGTAGCTTAATATTGTAAATTTAGACTACAGCAGGAGGGATTTTAAGACATTCCAGTGAAGAAAAATAGTTTTACGATTAGCAAGAATATCTGTATGTTTCTCCAGGCTTATATTAGGCTTTTTAATAATATGTACTTAGCTGATTTTGAGATGAAGAACAGTGTAATGAAACAACAAAACTATCAAATACTGAAGATTAGCAGAAGGCAAATAGCAGAAAATAACATCCTGTTTGCCTTGTTTCCATTACTTACTTTCTGGCTTATAGCATGTGCTGTTTGGTAATACCAGCTGAAGAAAACAGACATTTGAAGACTTCCAGTAGGTTACTTTTGGCCACACTTGTTTGACACCATAAGCGATAATTATTCCAAAAAAAAGCTAATATTCTGCCTAAAGGTGGAATAAGGCAGTCCACAGGGCAGGTAAGGATGGGTAGTCCTATCTTTCACACGTTGAGATTGTCAGCTACAAATCATCATCAAATATAAGTTCCTAGACCATTGGTAAACAATCGAAACACCATTAAAGACTTTGAGAGAATACAGTAAACTTGGGCGCCGAGTGGTCTGCACAACCAATTTAAATAATGGTGTCAGTGACGTCCTTCCTCATGACTTTCAGGAGTTGTCACCTGTGCATACATACCTGACCAACACAGTGACTCTTGATGTGAAAACATAATGGTTTGCAGAAAATTTGGAGTTTAATTTTCTCTTCACCAAAGGGCAACTTTACTGAGTTTTATTCTGTGTTTATTGAGTGAACACGTTACATCTTTCTGGTTACTATACTAAAAGAATGTCATTTTTAAGGGAGTTAAGACCCCTTCTGGATACATGCAGTATGATTTGTAGTATTGGCTGAATCTATATATATAATTCACTAAGGGCAAGCAAGACACTGAGGGCAAGCAAGACAGTGAGCGCAAGCAAGACAGAGCCCCGCCCGCCAACTCTAAGACCATGGGATACGTGCAACAGAGCCCCGCCCACCAACTCTAACCCTCCTACCGTGTCATGGGATACGCACGACAGAGCCACACACGGCAACTGTAACTCCTCCCCGCCAGCCCCCCCGAGTCCATCGTCGCTCTTGAGGCATGCAACAACTCAACCAAACACAGCCTCAGTCGCTTTCGTTTGTGCAAAAATCCACATGCACCTCTGAGCCATGTTGACTTTACACCGCACACAAGACAGAGAGCCACGATCGCCAACTCACAGAGCCCCGCCCACTAACTCTAACTAAGGGCAAGCAAGACAGAGAGCACATGGGAGACAGAGAGCCCCGCCCACCAACTCTAAGACCATGGGATACACACATATTTAGTGTATAAATGGATATAAATAATTGCATGTAAACGATTCGCCAAAATCTGTTGTATGTAAACGATACTGTTTTAAACGTTATTGATTTTTCATCAGAAAACCTGGTTTCCACGTCTACCTGTATTAGTTTAAATGGCATTTTTACCACTCGTAATAGGGCGGACGGTGCTAACTTATCGTGTCGACTGGGCAACACAGCTAATGCAGCGTCTATCTATATATGTCTATGTTTTCCGTAGCCTGCTACAGGAAGGTACTCTCTCGACCATTGGCATTGGTTTCGCTCCTTTGCTATTTTCATTATACTGCGACGGTGGTTTCCTAAGCCTTTGTTATACAGAATTCCTTTCTCACCGTTTTCCGTTCCTATTCTTACACAGCCGTATGCTACGGCGGGCTTCGGCTATTATTAAATGATGTAGGAGTTTACAGTAAATTAAACTTTTATATTTCTATCAATCTCTCTGACTTGCATACAATGGAATAAATTTTTTGTGAGATGTTAGATTTGATACATTGTCAGTAAAGTCTGAAAAGTACTTAAATGCTTTGAAAGTACATCTAGTGGAATTCAAGATGTTTTGATAAATGTAAACAAATGTAGGGTTAGTTAGACAGTAACAAGTGTAAGAAAAACAAACATGATGTGTTGGGGCTCCTTGAAGGCAAACCCCATATAACTGATGGAATAAAAAACAGCAAGTTCAGACAGACAGGAGTCAAATCATAGACTGAATGAAGATGGTGGAGGAGCTCTTTTAGAGGAAGCCAGCCTGGAAGAGGTGGGGGCAAGAAACCACGACCCATAAGTGGTGTCACTGGGACTGCCGGTCATCTGATCTGTAGGAGAGAAAGGAGGAGAAGCATTAGGCAACAGCGCCAACTCTGTTGTCGGAGTAGAATTACTGTTAGATAAGCCTTTAAGCTGTATCCAAAGCACACATGTGTGACACAAGCTAAGATATTGCCTGCACTGATAGTAGATTCTTAGTGAGTTCTGAAACACTTGAGTGTTTATGTTATTAATGATTTGTGGGTATTGGCACACAAACTACAGCATATAAAGAGAAAAAACACTATGTCCTTTGTATAGCAACACAAGATGATGTAGTTTCAGAGCTCTAAGCTGTACTCCTGAGTTTCAAAGTGTGACTGTACATCATCTTCTAATAAAAGCAGCACCCTATTTTCACTTTTATGTCCTTGAAGCAAACATTTTTTGAACAAGGGCCATGTGTTAATTCCATATAAATAAATTTACAACCACATCCATTTTATAAAAAAAAAATATATATATATATATATATATATATATTGTGGTGGATTGCCGGCATTTTACTCCGCCCTCACCCCTGGCGCTAGGAGGAGCTCTCCGAGCATATACGGGCCCAATTCCAGCAGGGCCTCATGGACTATGTAGTTTTTATACACAGCCCTGCTGGATACCTTGGGGGCCACTGGGAGTCGCTGTCGGGAGGCCAATGGACTCATTTGGGCACCATGACCCGGAAGTTTGTCACAGGAAGAGCGACGGGCTTCCGGGGTGAAGAAAAGTACTGTTTACCCTGACCCGGAAGGAGTAAGGACTTGTGGAACTGTTGGGCAGAAAGACTTCCGGGTCAGGAGGAATAAAAGGACTCTGGGAACTCCCAGACAGTGAGCTGAGCTGGGTGGTAGGAGGGCAACGCGTCTGGGAGTGGAGGATTGTGATTATTATTGATTGGTTATTGTAATTGTGATTTATGAATATAGTGGAGTGGAGGGTGCTTGGTGCACATTATTATAATAAATATAATCATTGTGGCAATTTTACCAGGTGTTTGGCGTGGTACCTGAGGGTTCAAGGGAGCACTACTGCCCCCTACTGCGACAATATATATATATATATATATATATACTGTATATTTAAAATGTGCAGGAATAAATTAGAATGATTCATCAGAATCAATCTAGTATTTTTGTAAGTTTCTTGCTTCAACAACCTCTTCATTATCAACATACATGTGGTTAAGTTTTTCCCAGCAGAGCCAAAGAAGGAAACTGAAAATGCAATGCAGAAAAAGTTTTTGGCACTGTTTGTGCCAGTTAGAAAGTCATTCAGTACAAAGAATAAAATGACAAATGAACTAGCAATAGTTATTAAAAAAAAAAAAGCAAATAAACAACAAAGCTTGTTACAGTGCAATCCTGCAGGGTTGTGTTGTGCAACATGGAGTTCTGTTTACTGTAATCTGTTGCTTATGCACTCTGAGGCATACTTGTTGTGAATCAAAAATATGCAAGTTTTGTTTATGTTTTAATTATAACAAAACCACAATTTAAAATGAAGTGCCTCCCTGCTAAATTTGTCCTGGCACTGGCCTTTCTTCATGGTTTAGTTATATGGTAGTTTTCAGAGCCCACTAGTTGGTGGAAGAGTCCTGTTTGCAACCTATTTTTATTTTACTAATTAGTTAATCTTTTCAAATTCTGATACGTTTCTGTGCTTTTTCAGGTTATAAGGCTTTTAAATCGCATAGTATCTTGAGCTCTAAGTGTAAGTAGGCAAACTCAGCATTGAAATTACACCACTTTGCATTTTTGTTATACAGATAGGTAGGATATGAACTGTAATTTAATTTGGAGAGAAATCACCAGTGTTAAATTAAACTTATAATCTGAAGTATATGTATGGAAACTGTTTTCAAATGTACATTTTTGAGAGTTAATTTAACACTGGTAATTTTGCTCCGTTGCTTGTCTTTCCTTGTCAGTTGAATATCAGATCAGATATTGAGACTGTCTTTAACACATTCCAGGACAAAAGACTGTTAAAATTTTATTTTTGTGTGTCTTATTGATTTAGTATGAGCCCTAATATTGAATAGTTACAGAGAATCACTGAAGTTTATGCTTAACTTGTGGAATGATTACCAAGGAAAATTACACACTTAGTCATATCTTAAACCCCAAAATCTTTTGCAGTTCATCCATTACATTTAGTACTTACTGATTAGTGACACTGGAAGAGGTGGGGGTAGGAAACCATGACCCAGAAGTAATATCACTGGGACTGCCGGTCATCTGATCTGTAGGAAAGAAAGGAGGAGTAGCATTAGGGAACAGTGCCAACTCTGGAGTTTTTTTTTTTTAGTTTTTGGGGTTACTAGTTCTTTCCTGATGTTATAAGGTAGTGATGAGAGCCAAATATGTCTTTATTCTGGTCACAGCACAATGGAAGAAGCTAGTGTGTACACAGTATTTAACATACTGGAAGACAGAAAACTAGCAATTTCCACTGACCTATGAGGAAAGACCGCATTTTACCAATAAAAATTTGCTGTGACTGTGTGATTTTTAAATGGCAGGTGTTCTTTATTCATGAAAAAAACAATGTTGTGTATGTGAAGCTTAGGAAAAATGAAACCTTCAGATCGTTAATTATAGGGGCAACATCATTTTCCCAGTTTGCCAGAAACTTGAAAGATATGACATATTGTGTTTTTCCATAGTTGGTGAGAATTTTAGGTCAGTCATGGATGCGTGAGGCATATTCTTCCCCACTGTTGCCTTATTTGATTTGTGGATCCTGCCTTTAAATACTTGTAGAAAAGCCTCTGTGGTGTCTCAACAAGAAATAAGACCATCTAAAAACAGCTTGATCTTGCAAATTCAATACGATACCCCACTCTAACAGTCAACCATATTTGAGTAGGCGCAGGCCTTGAGTTCAGTGCCACAATAGCTGAAGTCTGAGCAACAGTTTGTCGTTGACAGATATGTTTCATAGCCAACAACATCTGTATGCTTTTTATCATTGTATCCTGTATTAGCTGAGGATATTTCCCAACAGCCTAATATGAAAGTTTATGAATAATACTAAATAAAGGATAATGCAGACAAAATTGACTTGATACTTGTGTTAATAAGCAGATTTTATTTGATCTTCAGAACCTGGACAGTCATGCGGAAGGTAAAATGAACACAAGTGTTCAAGAAGAGGACATAAAAAGACATATTTAAGTCTTGGAAAAGATTACCAAATAGTAGTTGACACATACAAAAGAGTTGCTGCATTAGATATTGCTAACTGTGCAATAAGAAGATAATTGCATTCCCGGGAGAAATAGGAGAGGGAAATCCCAGTGAATTAATGTCATGATTCTTCACCAAAATCATTGAAAATGCTATTAAAGAAAATGTGGAAATTGAAAGAGCATGTTGCTTGTCTTTTTAATATTTTCTTTGAATTTTAATCAGTGATTTTTGAAATTTTAAGCATAAATAAAAACAAATGTACTTTGATAAATCGTGGGAAAGCGGCTCCTGTAGAGTAATAGGAGTATTTTATTAATGGCATTAAGTGAATAAGTTGTGGTCTGATTTATTCAGATAGACTAAAAGAATTTATTATAGATTGAACATACTTGTTTCATACTTATTTTACATACTCAGGGAAAATGAAATACTGTACCTTGAACTCATCTTGCTGAATGAATGAATGAGTATGATCAGTCACATAGAGAAAAACTGAGAGAGGAGGCATTTGTTAATGAAACATTATTATTATTAATATTTTTATTATTATTGTTTTTACAAAAAAAATTCTTCATTATAGGTTAATATACTTATAAAAGCAAATAATTGCTGGTTTTATTTAAGCTATTATATATATGTGTTTGCTTTGATACATTTGCACGCTGTAAAATTTATAGCCTGTTGAAAATAGAAATCACTATTGATGTACAGATTTTTTGGAAAGATTTAATTTTTTGTCTGCTTTTTCTGGAAGCTAGAAGTGTAGTACATCAGATAAACAGAATGCAGTACATCAGATATCCGTAGGTTTGGTCCTACAGGGCCACCATGTCTGCAGGTTTCCGTTCCAAACGGATTGCTTAACTAGATGCCAATAATCACTAATGTAACCAATTATTATTTAAGCAATGTTTTAATGGTCCATTTAAGTTAACTATTGTTTTTCTTAAGTGCTAGTCTTAAACAGCTGTATTCTCATTTTTATTTGCTTTTTTTTTCCTTAATTAACTTCCAATTAACAATGACACATGAATAACATAGATGCCAGTAGCTTGCCGTCCAACTTGGTCTTATTTATGATTGTGTTTGTGTTTATCAAAGAAGGACCAGGCATGACAAATTAAAAGCTATAGACTTAAATAACAAGTTTCTTATCAGCTGTGATGGGCTTCTAATTAGAGAATTGTGTTGGAATAAGAACCTGCTACCACTGTGGCTCACCAGGACTGCAATCCTGCATTACATAGTACTGTACATAGGTAGTTGAGGACATTGAATGGAGGTTCATGTCTAGCCCAGAGCTATCCATTTGTCTTTTTCTTTTTCTGTTTCTTCTAATCTCTCTTTTAAATTCCCAGATTATTTGCAAACTAATGCATGAATGTTTCTGGTTTACTTTGTTTGCAGATATTCATGCATAATAAACAAGTCATTGTGTATTGGGTGGGGTAGGTGGTTGATTCAAGCTTTTTGTGACTAAAAATCATTAAGAAACTCATTTTTAGTTTAATTCATTCACAGCATTAATGAATATAAGGGAGGAACCATGAGAGGAGTGAAACTCATGGTCTCTCATTTTCTTTTGGTTTTTATCATCTGCGATTTTAGGTTGAAATGTACACAATAGTATTAAATTATGCACTATTTGCAGTGAGAAGGAACGTAAATTCACCCTGTCAGCAGAAACAATTCTATTGCTTTGCTAGAGTTGATAGAATTTAAAGCAAGTCTCAGCTTCAGTACATTTCCTGAATCTGCCTTTTCCATTATAGGATCTTGGGAGCTAGAGCTTTATGGGAATCATTAGGCGTAAGACAGTAAATAGCCTTGTATGTCACAGAATTGTAGCGCACTGTTACAAGCACATGTACATGCTTACTCATTCCTGACCAGTTTATTGTCCCCAGTAAACACACTGTAAGTTGTATATGTTTCAGATGCACAAGGAAGCAGAGCAGGTTCAAGCACAGCAAACTGTTTTTAAATGACCTTTTTATTAGTTCTATAGATTACAGCTCAGTAAATGAATTGTATGTTAATCAGGTATACCATACTACATCTTATCCAAATCAAACCCAATTTTCACACAACCTTACTCATCTATAGAGCAAGAAAAAAGATTTAACATGAAGTGATCACTCAAAGATCCAGAGACATTCTAATGGTAAGCAGAGGCACAACATGCCTAATTATTTAAGGGCATAATTAATAAATGTCTGGAAAATTCTAAAGAAGTCTTGGATAGGTAATTTACGTAAGGTGAATTAGTTTTTTTTTTTTTACTAATTTGCATAAAATAGGACATCATTTTCCAACTGTGTCATAGTAATAGATTGGATTGTATTTGAGTAAGACAGACAAACTGCCAACATAATAATGTAAGAGAGTACTACAGTAGGCCGTTCATTAAGAGTATTTCATCATTAAAACATTCTGCTGCTGCTTCTTCTTCTTTTGGCTGCTCCCATTAGGGGTTGCCACAGCGGATCATCTTCTTCCATATCTTTCTGTCCTCTGCATCTTGTTCTGTTACACCCATCACCTGCATGTCCTCTCTCACCACATCCATAAACCTTCGCTTAGGCCTTCTTCTTTTCCTCTTCCCTGGCAGCTCTATCCTTAGCACCCTTCTCCCAATAAACCCAGCATCTCTCCTCTGCACATGTCCAAACCAATGCAATCTCACCTCTCTGACTTTGTCTCCCAACCGTCCAACTTGAGCTGACCCTCTAATGTAAATTTCCCCTTGGGATTAATAAAGTATCTATCTATCTAATGTACTCATTTCTAATCCTATCCATCCTTGTCACACCCAGTGCAAATCTTAGCATCTTTAACTCTGCCACTTCCAGCTCTGTCTCCTGCGTTCTGGTCAGTGCCACCGTCTCCAACCCATATAACATAGCTGGTCTCACTACCGTCCTCTAGACCTTCCCTTTCACTCTTGCTGATACTCGTCTGTCACAAATTACTCCTGACACTCTTCTCCACCCATTCCACCCGGCCTGCACGCTCTTTTTCACCTCTCTTCCACAATCCCCATTACTCTGTACTGTTGATCCCAAGTATTTAAACTCATCCACCTTCGCCAGCTGTACTCCCTGCATCCTCACCATTCCACCAACACATGTATTCTGTCTTATTCCTACTGACCTTCATTCCTCTCCCCTCTATACAGGGTCTCCTCAACCTGCTCCCTACTATCGCTACAGATCACAAAGTCACCAGCAAACATCATAGTCCACGGGGACTCCTGTCTAATCTCATCTGTCAACCTGTCCATCACCATTGCAAATAAGATTCAGATGTTTAATATTAGAATATTCGGAGGTAGCAAAAAAAGGAAAAAAAGAAAACCATGTGAATCCTTGCAGCATTTTGGTGAAATGTTATATTCCTATTGTGTTTGCATGGTGTCCTTAGATTAGAAATAGTTTTCTTTAGACATTTTTCAAACTGATAAGAAGGATATGGATTGTTTGCATTAATGACCCTTATTTCATATAACACATTATTTATGGTGAATATTATCAGAGCAAACAAGAATACAGTATATTCCAAAGTAAGACACAGTAATATATCTTTCAATTTCAAACTTAAGAGTACTTAAGATTAATTGATGCACAGAAAATAAAATGTAAGCAAGAAGAACCAAGCTAGATGTTATTAGAGTGATTTATTAAATGTAAAAAAATTCCCTGACTAGACTAGATTATCAAGTCCTTCCATGAGAACCCTAAGTTCAAAGAGGACTGTTTCATTTATGTTAGGTAGAATGCCCAGAGGGGACTGGGCGGTCTCATGGTCTGGAATCCCTACAGATTTTATTTTTTCTCCAGCCGTCTGGAGTTTTTGTTTTTCTATCCCCCCTGGCCATTGAACCTTACTCTTATTCGATGTTAATTAATGTTGATTTATTTTTTTTTTCTTACTGTGTCTTTTATTTTTCTATTCCTTATTATGTAAAGCACTTTGAGCTACTGTTTGTATGAAAATGTGCTATATAAATAAATGTTGTTGTTGTTGTAGATTAGATAGAACTGTATTTGTCCCCAGACAGAAAGTGGGTTTTTTACATAACTTCATTAAATAAATAAATATACATAGATAGCTATATATATATATATATATATATATATATATATATATATATATATATATATATATATATATATATATATATATATAAAGAACAAAGTCTCCTATAGAAAAAGAGTCTGCTCTGCCCATTCTTTTATAGTTCCTCCATTTTACAAGAACAGTCCCAACTATCATTGATGTGGACCCCCAAGTATTGTGCTTGTAGGAGTGCTTCTTCTCTACATTCACTCCCTGAATAGTGACTGGACACGGAGACTATTTTGGTGTAGTGAAAGTCAATAATCAGTTCCTTGGTTTTGCTGATGTTAAGTTGCAGACATTTTTTCTGTAAAAAAGAAAAATATTCTCTATCCAACTCGTATCTTCTGTCTCATCCACCTTAGCAATAAGCGCAGAGTCATTTAAGAACTCGTATAATAAACTTTTCGATTCATTTCTATTTTCACAGGAGCTATAAACAAATTAATTGTTAGTTAAAACCTTTATATGGCAGCTAGTGAGGTTTGATTTTGAAAAGAAAAGTCTATTCTTGACCATTGTTGTTTGAATTTCAGCCATTAATTCTGTATTCCCTTTTGGCAAATGCTGTCATTGTAATGATGTCTTGCAGAGGCGGTACTTAGTAAACCTATAAACATCTTTTTCAAAGTCTGCTCTTGATCAGCTTGCCTACAAAGAAACTAAGGATAAATCTTTTGCATTTTGCAGAGATGCCTCCTACAGTAATGTATTTTCACTGAAGGAGAATTATTTAAAAATATCTGTGTTTGACTTTTCTCCTAACATTGCCTCTTATGGTAAACTTGCTATTTTTTTTTTAAAACCATCCTGAGGTATCTTGGTAATGATTCACTATTTCAGGAAGAAGCCTCTTTGAAATTAGGTCTTAATCACCCACACTTTTAGGCAGAATATTCCATAATAGTAATCAGTGATTGCCCAAACATTTTTCTTTCATTTTAATGTTTAGCAGAAATGTCAATCTCTGTAATAATTTATGTACATTAAAATGTTTTATAAATGTTTTATACATTTTGAAACAAATATGATGCTCCCCAACTTGACTTGAAACAAATATTGATAATGAACACATTCTATGAAATGAAAGTAAGGTCAGACATGGTTTTGTTTGAGTATTATATATAAGGCTGGGAAAACAGTCCATTACTTGTGATATTATTGTATGTTTAGTTTTGTATCAGTTATATTTTCTATATTTTTCCTCAGTTTAAGCCTAGAGGGAAGTTGTTGTACCATTTTAGTCATGGAGAAAATTAGAAGTTAAGCAAAATTAAACCTTTTATTGGCTAACTGAACAAATTATAATATGCAAGCTTTGGAGGCAACTCAGGCCCCGAAGAAGCACAGTCTTTCCATTGGCCACAGTGATGATAATTGTTAGGTACCATTACAGTGTGTCGTTGCACTGCTTAGTGCACCTACAGCTTTCAGTGGGTTGCAGTCAGTCCGATTTTACTTATGGTGTTAAGCAGAGTTGCTTTGTAGTGCAGCAGTCTATTAGCCACTGAAAGCGCTGTGAAGAAGCTGTCTGTTGTTACGGTACCGCCTTTGTCCAATCTGATAGTGGTCACGGGACATCGTGCATTTGATTCCCGGTACCACAAATAGTTCTGAGCAGGCATCAACCACAGTACCAACTGTGGTCATCTCTGCTGTTTTGAAAAGAATGGAGATAAATGCCATTAACTCAGAGAGGGAGAGGCAAGTTCATTGTACCATGTGAACGTCACTGAGAGAATAAAACTGAATAATAATAAAAAAGTGGCAACTTTTACAAGTAGCCAAAATGTACAACGGGTGTTAAGACTCAAATCAAATGTATGTTTTTATTATATTAATAATAGCAGCTCATTACTCAAAAAGTGGAGTGCCAAGCTCAAACTGGCAACCTTTCGGTTATAAGGCAGCAGTTCTTAACTCTGCACCATCCAAGAGTATGTATTAACTTTCTGTCGATTGACATTAGAGCTTGGGTTTGTAACTCATTGACAGCAACATGTAATGATTGCTTTTTTTTACTTTCTTTTAAATTCTGGAACCCAGAATGTTAATCAAAGCCTTGTGAATTCTGCTTATATAGAATTTTAATAAAATATTTTTAATCGTTACTATAGAATTATATATACAATTTTAATCAAATATTTTTAATTATTACATGATTATTTTTACAATTTAATACAAGCATATACTGTACTTAAATGAAGTAAAAATGATCAAGTAATGGTTAAAAATATTAAAATATTTTCTTTTATGTATTTTTTTTCTTCTTATTGTAATGCTTTGTGAAGCAACTTTGGGTTTGAGAAGAATACTATACTGTTATTGTTTTGTTCGATGTGTTTATAGACTGTTTTTCTTTGTATTATTATGAATACTGCTTGTGGTTCGTCATATAGTTATATTCAGATTACAGTATGGTTTTCTGTCTGAGTTTATTGAATTAATAAAAGTCATGATAAAGTTCTTTTTGAAGTGGCAAGCTTTTCCACACAAAATATTACACACTTTGCTTATTATGAATCAATACCTTCCTTTCATCACATTTATGAATCTAGTGGTATTGTCCTCTTTTTTCCATAGCATGTCACATAAGACTTAACAGCTTTATTTCCTTTTCAGTGGCACTGAACACTTGCTGTAACTTCAGTTATAAGGTGGGTTTTACTGAAGTATTGCACTACGTTTTATTGTTTTATCATTGTTTATTAAGTATTTTTACCATTGTTTTGATGTTTTTCATTGGGATTTTGTGTTCTCAATGCCTTTGTGTTGCACTGACAAGGTACAAAGCATGTGACAACATTGCATACCTACTGTGAAACATGTCAGTGTCCAGAAACGCACATCTTGTATATAAAACTGAAGAACATCTAAACTATGGAAAAATTGCTCATATTTTTAGGGCCCAACTGGTATAATTTATATATTATTAATGGAGTCTGGCCAGGTCCTGCCTCATTTTCCTAGAAGGTAATAGCATACTGGTCCTAAGCTAGATCTTCAGAGTAGCGACAACAAGTCTATGGTCAGAATTCACATGCTGGGCACTTCTGTAGACCCTGCGGTTTTGTAAGAGCCTCCAGCATCTGCCCACGAGGATGTGATTGATCTCTTTCACTGCACCACCAGTCTTGGAGGTCCAAAGTCCAAATATACAGCTTGGGGCGATGGAAGCAGGATCCAGAGATCTGTAGCCCATGACCTTTTGCAAAGTCAAGGAACAGGGAGGCACTTTCACCATGTGTGCCATAACCCTGGATATATAGACAATCCTCAAAGCAAGCCCAGAGAAATCTCACCTCGCAGGCACCCATCAACCACCAAGCAAAGTTGTGAATAAAATGTCTGCCTCACATCACGGACTGTGCTTAGATCATACACTGAGACAACAGACAAAATACCCAGAGAGTGCGTTAATCTGAGTCTCATAATACGCTCATTGAATGGAGTGCCATCAGACACCATCGACAAAACCTTTATGAATGGACAGAATCTGTTATGTACATTTTCATAGAGTACTTAGATAGAATGTTACTACCACCTGCAGATATGTATTTTATAGTTTTATCTTGTAATGTGCTCTTGAATATTATGAAGTGCTCGATTAAAATGTATTACTTTTATTTTAACTACCAACATATACTTTGAACTTTCTTTGAGTAGATGTGTACATAATGCAGTATAACAGTTTAGTTTCAATATTTATAAAGAAGATGGAAAACACTGTAGTGTTACTAGCGTCTACAGGGTGAAACACATGTTGCATACTCTTTGCATTATTTGACATTAAACTGTGTAACATTCTATGATCTTCTTCTCACAACTGAGAGGGCCCGTGGCTGATGTTTGCCGACTGGCAGACCAACCACATGCGTTACCTGGTAGGTAACCACCCATACAATCAGATCAAGACTTACAGTTAGGTCCATAAATATTCGGACAGTGACAACTTTTTTCTAATTTTGAATTTTGGTTTTGTACATTACCATAATGAATTTTAAATGAAATAACTCAAATGCAGTTGAAGTGCAGACGTTCAGCTTTAATTCAGTGGGTTGAACAAAAAGATTGCTTAAAAATGTGAGGGAACTAAAGTTTTTTTTTTTTTTTTAACACAATCCCTTTATTTCAGGGGCTCAAAAGTAATTGGACAAATTAAATAACTGGAAATAAAATGTTCATTTCTAATACTTGGTTGAAAACCCTTTGCTGGCTATGACAACCTGAAGTCTTGAACTCATGGACGTCACCAGATGCTGGGTTTCCTCCTTTTTAATGCTCTGCCAGGCCTTTACTGCAGCGGCTTTCAGTTGCTGTTTGTTTGTGGGCCTTTCTGTCCAAAGTTTAGTCTTCAACAAGTGACATTCATTCTCAATTGGGTTAAAATCAGGTGACTGACTTTGCCATTCAAGAATTTTCCACTTCTTTGCTTTAATAAACTCCTGGGTTGCTTTGGCTGTATGTTTTGGGTTATTGTCCATCTGTATCATGAAACGCCCCCAATCAATTTGACTGCATTTAGCTGGACTTGAGCAGACAGTATGTCTCTGAACACCTCAGAATTCATTCGGCTGCTTCTGTCCTGTGTCATATTATCAATAAACACTAGTGTCCCAGTGCCACTGGCAGCGATGCACTCCCAAAAGCCATCACACTGCCTCCACCGTGTTTTACAGATGATGTGGTATGCTTTGGATAATGAGCGTTTCCATGCCTTCTCCATACTTTTTTCTTGCCATCATTCTGGTAGAGGTTGATCTCGGTTTCATCTGTCCAAAGAATGTCTTTCCAGAACTGTGCTGGCTTCTTTAGATGTTCTTTAGCAAAGTCCCATCTAGCCTTTCTACTTGTATTCTTGAGGCTTATGAGTGGCTTGCACCTTGCAGTGCACCCTCTGTATTTGCTTTCATGCAGTCTTCTCTTTATGGTAGACTTGGAAATCGATATGCCTACCCCCTGGAGAGTGTTGTTCACTTGGTTGGCTGTTGTGAAGTGGAAATGATTCTCCGATCATCCACCACTGTTGTTTTCCGTGGATGTCCAGGTCTTTTTGCGTTGCTGAGTTCACCAGTGCTTGCTTTCTTTCTCAGGATGTACCAAACAGTAGATTTTGCCAGTCGTAATATTGTAGCAATTTCTCGGATGGGTTTTTTTTGTTTTTGCTGCTTAAGAATGGCTTCTTTCACCTGTATGGAGAGCTCCTTTGACCACATGTTGTCTGTTCACAGCAAAATCTTCCACATGCAAGCACCACACCTCAAATCAACTCCAGGCCTTTTATCTGCTTAATTGATAAAGACAGAATGATGGACTTGCACACACCTGCCCATGAAATAGTCTTTGAGTCAATTGTCCAACTACTTTTGAGCCCCCGAAATGAAGGGATTGTGTTAAAAAAAATGCTTTAGTTGCCTGACATTTTTATGCAATCGTTTTGTTCACTCCACTGAATTAAAGCTGAAAGTCTGCACTTCAACTGCATCTGAGTTGTTTCATTTAAAATTTATTGCGGTAATGTACAGAAGGAAAATTATAAAAAAGTTGTCTCTGTCCAAATATTTATGGACCTAACTGTACACTACGGATGCTATGAATGTAATATATATATACAGTGGGTACGGAAAGTATTCAGACCCCCTTCAATTTTTCACTCTTTGTTATATTTCAGCCATTTGCTAAAATCATTTAAATTATTTTTTTCCCTCATTAATGTACACACAGCACCCCATATTGACAGACAAAAAAAATAATTTTTGAAGTTGTTGCAGATTTATTAAAAAAGAAAAACTGAAATATCACATGGTCCTAAGTATTCAGACCCTTTACTCAGTATTTAGTAGAAGCACCCTTTTGAGCTAATACAGCCATGTATCCTGGACAAAAACCTTCTTCAGAGTGCTAAGGACCTCAGACTGGGCCGAAGGTTTACCTTCCATCAAGACAATGACCCGAAGCCCACAGCTAAAATAACGAAGGAGTGGCTTCACAACAACTCTGTGACTGTTGGAATGGCAGAGGATTCCCAAATCCAGGTGTGAAAAACTTGTTGCATCTTTCCCAAGAAGACTCATGGCTGTATTAGCTCAAATGGGTGCTTACTTCTTTTTCTTTGGCTATATCAGAAGAAATGACATTGAATGAATCATGAATGAATCATTTATCTAATAGTTATACCTAAAAAGTAAATTTTAATGAATTGTTTTCATTACCTTTTTATTGAATATTTGGTAAAGTAACACAAAAGTTTATTTATGTAAGGCCCAAATTTTTTTGTTTATTTTATTAAATGTCTGAAGTTATTTTTTGGTAGATTAGGATTAGAAATGTACTTTTAACTGTAGAAAGTTTTGTTCAGTCATTTTTTATCATCTTAGCTGTAACTTTGAATTGTCTAAGGAAGGAAATGTTAAGCACTTTATAGCCAGCCTTTATTCCACCTGCATGAGTTCTTATCCTAGAGACTTTTTTCTTTTCTTACTATTAATAAAGTATCTATCTATCTATCTATCTATCTATCTATCTATCTATCTATCTATCTATCTATCTATCTATCTATCTATCTATCTATCTATCTATCTATCTATCTATCTATCTATCTATCTATCTATCTATCTATCTATCTATCTATCTGTCTACTTCTAAAAACATGTGTATATAAGCTACACACATATTTAAATGCTGTGTACCTGTTTGTCAGTGCACAGGAATTCATTTTAACATCACGACTACAAAAAAGTGAAGGTGAAATTCAGCTACTACATGTGAAATGGCATTTTATTATAGACGTTGCCTTCTTGATGTTATTTAAGTTGTCTGGAAGCACTTGCAACTTCATGACCAATATACAGACATTCCGTGAACTGTACTTCAATTCCTGGCTGTGCAATATAAGGCTACAGATAATGTGGACAGAAATGAGCGCTTTTGACAGTACTCTTAGCTTACTTGAATTCTCATTAGCAATCAAGGAAGGAAAAGAAATACACTGGAATTAAAAAGAAAAGGCAGAAAAGGCAATTAAGATTCAGGAGGTAATTTGTTTATCTGCACAAGTGTCAGCTGCAAGCTTATTTTCAAAGAGCATTTCTTAGTGTCTCTTCTGATATTTTTGTGGTTTCTACATCATTGCATCATGTGCTGTTGTCTTTTTAGAGAGAGAGAAATTTATTTGTCCCCAGTTGGAAATTTGGCTGTTTACAGAAGTTTTTAAAAATAATTAAATACATCAATAGGTAGGTAAATCAATAAACACAGACATACTTTGCTCTGAACACATCAGAATGAGTATAAAAGCAAGAAAATTATAACGAAAGAAAAGTTCTAACTTGGCTGACATGGTTAAAGTGAGGCATTATGCAGAATTATTCCTGTTGACTTAAAGGAGCCCCAGTAGCATTTCTTGACACACTTCAGCTGAATAATACATTGGCTGAAAGTCCGCAGTGTTAGTGTGGCAGAGAGAAAGAGTTCACAGCCCGTCTGAGGTGCAGTCATGACAAGCCAGCGCCTGGGTTTGCATGCATTGCAGTTAGTCTGTAAAAAAAACTTCTAGTAGTTACTATCAGTGACAAGCCAGAACAATTTTCATTTTAAATAAGATTAGTAACTAGTAAGTAAGGTAAAAGAAAAAGAAAACCCCTGAGAAATACAAAGCTCCTGTAAAAAGGCAGCTGCTTGTACAGCATTCAGAAGTAGTAGTTTTTGTATTGAATCTTATACATTTCTCATTATTCTTAGGATTTATCATAAAGAAATTGGTGTTGGCTTGTTGCCTTTTATGAATCACTGATATTTCCTCCTGTGAACAATTTAGAAACATATACAGCATCTATATATTAGGACTGGGTGATATGGCCTAAAAATCAGTATTTCTAAATTTTCTATAAAGCACTTCATAAATGCTTGATTTAACCCTTTGATTCATATAATCACACCAATACGATGATTCTCGTAGTCCCCTCAAGCTGTAACACATGTCTACATGAAATCATCATTGTTTATACAGTATTTCTTCGTATTTTCTATTGGAACAATTTTAAAATATTATGTAAAATGGGGAAATCGCAACCAAGTTGAATTTAACAAAAGAGTATTTATTCATATCTGGTTATTGCACACAACAAGAAGCATTTCAAAACAACAAATTAAAGTCCACTCTTTGTGCATAGTGTTTGTGACAACAGGTCATTTTACTGTGACATACCACTCTGCAGAACAATAACAGTCACATAACATTAAACAGGCCATATACGTAACACATTACTTTAATCGGGCCGTATCTTTTCAACAATTTTGTGCTTTTTTTTTTTTGTAACTAATTCGCCTATCTTCATCATCCAAACTAAACAAAAAGCTCAATTTTGTGCTTCATTTCTGTCATTCTCTGGACTCTTTCACAGCCCAGATACAAACTCTCTTGTCACACCTATGTCCGTCACATGCATTAGTACATCAGAGGGATGTGTGTGTGAGGTATTTGTGAGTTTTTTTTTTTTTTTTACCATTTTGTGTCTGTGAGAGGGAAAGAAGCAAAATGCCAATGCAAGTTTCGTGCTGGCATTTTAACCCTTTGAACCCTGTTGTCTCCAGGGTTTTGGCACTATAACCTTAGCCTCCCAAACAAAATAACTATTTGAAAACCAAATATTTTGATTTATAAAAGTTACATTTTATTATATAATGGAAATATGATGATAAGCTACAATGTTGTAACAATAGATCGGTACTCTAGAACAAGCTGTATTACTTCCAATCTCGCAATTGTTATAAGGACCTAATGCCAAAACTGCATTTTTGAGTGATGTGCTTCAAAACAGTTTTTAGTACTAGAAGCCGTGCACAAGAACACTTCACGTGATTTTCACCACATTCTGATCAGTTACCAAACATCTCACTTTTGGTGTCAAGCGGCCAAACTCCGTCAGGCATGGTGCAATCCACACTGTGGACAGTGTCAGATGGGGAGTTTGTCTGGGGTGGTACACCTGTCACACCGTAATGCAGGTGTCCTAATGTGAGCGCAGGGAGAAAAGAAACCTCCCATTGAGCTGAAGGGAAAAAGCTCTCTCTTGCCTGTTTGTTCTTCTGTGCACACACAGCATCTATTGTTCTGAGTTGATAACATTCTAAAGTACACCTAAAAATCCTTTCCACTTTCGTCTTGATACCTTTGAGAAGAAACAAAACTGACTTGCAGGTAAAGAAAAAAAAATGGACTAACTTGCGTAAAAGTGTAACTAGACAGTGGAATATTAACTGCTATGTGGCTGGCCCAAAAATTTGTCTTTGCCAGGTTAAAGGGTTAAAAAATTATAGGACCATTTGTACTTGATGTGTTCTTTTGTATCCCAAAGTTGACTGACTTACTCACTCACTCAACAAGAAAAACATTATTTACCCTTTAGTTAAAAATCTACATTTGGCAGGACGGTACATCTAGGTCAGTTGGTATTCACAAAGAAAGAACATTTCAATATATGAATACTTAGGGATAACCCCCTCCCCCCAATAGAATGACTAAATACCCTAAAATTTCAAAAATGTCCTAATGACTTTGATTGAAATTTGGTGACATTATAGGAAAAATAAAATTATTTTCTGTCTCGATATTTGTCAATAATGTTGTAGTGAGGGGGCTATTCTAATGCACTGATTCCTTTTGTTGGCACAACACAGAACTGATTGAACTGAATTATGTGGCTTGCCATGTTTGCAAATGAAGAGTGCAGGCAGAACAGCAGCACTAGCAATAGCGTGGAAGGAATGTAGAAAGCAAAATATTCTGCACAGGAAAAGAGAGGACCCAAAAGTTCTTTGATTTTATATACTATCTTTAACACGGTCCAATCTGAAGCTTCCCATCACCCTCAATATCATATTGTAGCATTGGCGCTGAACACTGTAGTGGATGGTTTCTCTGCTCTTTTTATTTCTCATTGGGGTGGCTCGCTATCCTTAAAAGGACTTCTTGTTTTTTGCCGTACTAGTTAGAAAAGCATGCAAATTTGCAGGCTTGCCATTTATATAGTTGCACCTGCCAATGTTGATGTAATGCCAGCTCATACTTGAGTGGCTTATACCTGGCTGATACAACTTGTCAACACTGTTACATAGCTGACTCGCTGAAGTTGTTGTCCACAGCAACCACTTCCAACTCCTTGCAATGAAGCACAAACTTGTTAAAACAGAGGCTCTCTTACTTCAGTCATACAGCTGGTGATGCAGGCACATCAGCAGGGCTTGTGAGCATTGTGTTGTCAGATGGTACAGCTGGGATGTTAAGTGCTGGGCTGCCATGCAGTACAGCAGAAGTGTTCAGCGCTGGTCAGTTGTCTTGGGAACCCTGACCTGTAGGAGTCTGCGAAGATTGCCACCTGATTTGCGTAACAATGAAGCCTCTATGGTTTTAAAATGAGGGACAGACAGAATAAGACCAACACTTATGTCCTACAGCAGTGGCTCTCAACCTGTGGGGCGGGCCCCCCTAGGGGGGCGTGAAGTGACAAAAAGGGGGGCATGCAGATATGAAAAAAAGAAAACATGAATCAAAAATATGAAAACAACATCTGTTGAAACCGAAACAAATTAACTTAAACTACATTCTGATACTAGAACAATAAATATAGAGTTAGATAAATGTCGATAAAAGTTAAGTAGGTATAATAAAATATGCATCTACATTTAAAAAAAAAAGGTTTTTAAAACTGTTATGAAAACTCGGGTCACAAATACTTAAAGGTTGAGAAACGCTGCCCTACAGTATTCCCACCCTGAACTTGAATATTAATAACACACCAGAAAAATGTCCAAATAGATTAAATATTTTCAGCAACAAATATATATTGTAAATTAAAACCAAAGACAATGTCAAAGGTTTGGGGAATCCCCTCGTATACTGTAGATGCCAGGCAAGTGAAATATGTCTTTATACAGGTGCCGGTCATAAATTAGAATATCATGACAAAGTTGATTTATTTCAGTAATTCCATTCAAAAAGTGAAACTTGTTTATTAGATTCATTCATTACACACAGACTGATGTATTTCAAATGTTTATTTCTTTTAATTTTGATGATTATAACTGACAACTAATGAAAGTCCCAAATTCAGTATCTCGGAAAAGTAGAATATTGTGAAAAGGTTCAATATTGAAGACACCTGGTGCCACACTCTAATCAGCTAATTAACTCAAAACACCTGCAAAAGCCTTTAAATGGTCTCTCAGTCGAGTTCTGTAGGCTACACAATCACGGGGAAGTCTGCTGACTTGACAGTTGTCCAAAAGGTGACCATTGACACCTTGCACAAGGAGGGCAAGACACAAAATGTCATTGCTAAAGAGGCTGGCTGTTCACAGAGTTCTGTGTCCAAGCACATTAATAGAGAGGCAAAGGAAGGACAAGATGTTGTAGAAAAAGTGTACAAGCAATAGGGATAACTGAACCCTGGAGAGGATTGTGAAACAAAACCCATTCAAAATTGTGGGGAAGATTCACAAATAGTGGACTGCAGCTGGAGTCAGTGCTTCAAGAACCACTACGCACAGACGTATGCAAGACATGGGTTTCAGCTGTCGCATTCCTTGTGTCAAGCCACTCTTGAACAAGAGACAGCGTCAGAAGCATCTCGCCTGGGCTAAAGACAAAACTGCTGCTGAGTGATCCAAAGTTATGTTCTCTGATGAATGTAAATTTTGCATTTCCTTTGGAAATCAAGGTCCCAGAGTCTGGAGGAAGAGAGGAGAGGCACAGAATCCACATTGCTTGAGGTCCAGGGTAAAGTTTCCACAGTCAGTGATGGTTTGGGGTGCCATGCCATCTGCTGGTGTTGGTCCATTGTGTTTTCTGAGGTCCAAGGTCAACGCAGCCATCTACCAGGAAGTTTTAGAGCACTTCATGCTTCCTGCTGCTGACAAACTTTATGGAGATGCAGATTTCATTTTCCAACAGGACCTGGCACCTGCACACAGTGCCAAAGCTACCAGTGCCTGGTTTAAGGACCATGGTATCCCTGTTCTTGATTGGCCAGCAAACTCGCCTGACCTTTTCTATGGGGTATTGTGAAGAGGAAGATGCAATACGTCAGACCCAACAATTCAGAAGAGCTGAAGGCCACTATCAGAGCAACAATGGCTCTCATAACACCTGAGCAGTGCCACAGACTGATCGACTCCATGCCACGCCGCATTGCTGCAGTAATCCAGGCCAATGGAGCCCCAACTAAATATTGAGTGCTGTACATGCTCATACTTTTCATGTTCATACCTTTCAGCTTTGCCAACATTTCTAAAAATCCTTTTTTTGCATTGGTCTTAATTGATATTCTAATTTTCCGAGATACTGAATTTGGGACTTTCATTAGTTGTCAGTTATAATCATTAAAATTAAAAGAAATAAACATTTGAAATACATCAGTCTGTGTGTAATGAATGAATCTAATATACAAGTTTCACTTTTTGAATGGAATTACTGAAATAAATCAACTTTGTCGTGATATTCTAATTTTTTGACCGGCACCTGTAGACTGGCAGTATATATGGTCGGCAGAAGGAAATGAGATCATGAGTAGGTGGCATTCTGGAACTGGAAGTGACATTAAGAGGAGGCAGGATGTGGTGGACTGGAACCGGAAGTGATGGTTAGGCTGAGGGTTCTTCTATTGTTCTGTAGGGAGAGAGGAAAAAGAGTTAAGAGGACAGCGCCAACCACTGGTTCGACGGGCAAATGTAGTTTTTTGAACCCGTAAACTTTCTTCTAATCACATGTGTGTGACAATATATATTTATATTTTAACTATATTTACTGAATAGTACAAAATGGACACCACAAACAAACTCCCAGACGATATTTACAGTCCTGGAATAGTCTTTATGGTAGGTGATGGAGGTGGGTCCTGAAGTGAAAACAACAGTTAATGGACGGAAAGATGTGGCGGAATACTCCCGTTTTGTAAACTGCTTCTTGGAACATGGATAGAGAATACAGTCCTACCACCAGTGTCCAGAAGGTAATTGGTCTTCTGAGGCTTGCCTCTTCACAAAGAGCATCGATTGACTGGATTGGGTGAAAAAATTAACCTATGCCAGGTCTGTATCTCTGCTCAACCACTGGACAAGATGATATGCAGCGTGAGCTGTGAAGTGGAAGAAGGAAGATTCAACTAATATCACGTTTAACATGTGTTTAGCAGTTGGCACGCAAGGGAGGGAGAAATAAAGAAGTGGTTTCCTTGTGTCCAACATTAACAGGTAGAGAGTGCATCAATTTAAATACTTGCAGCTAAATTAACATGTCCCACACAACCCAAAGGGAGAGGAGTGGACAAATATATGTATACAGAGGTTCCTGAGAGTATTTCTTTTTTCCTGTTCTCTTCTGTATAATCCTTACTTCTGTCGTGTTTTGAACCCCAGTCCTTTATAAAAAGTTCTTCTTTCATTGTTTACATTTCAGACATCCTTGTCACCGAATCTCAACCAACAAAGTGCAAGTTCAAAAGTTCATAAAGATAAACATAAATAATAAGTAGCAGATAGGTAATAAGTAACAGAGGCAGAATAAAGTGTATAAAAACAGAATCGGAGTATAAATTGTATTTGTGCAGGTAGGTGTGTGATGGACAAGTCAAATACAGTTGTGTGAGGTAGATAGAATGGCCTTGGGAAAGAAAGAGCTCTTTAGCTTGGAAGTCGTGCATTTCATACTTCTATACCTCCTGCCTGAGTGTGAACAGTTCATGTTTGGGTCCCTGAGGATCGAGGCCGTTCTCCTGCGGACTCTGCAGTTGTAGGTGCTCTGCAGAGAGGGCAGTGGGTTCCTGGTGATCTTCTCAGCAGTCTTTACCACTCTATGCAGGCGTTTGCGGTCCATAGCAGTAGTGTTGCTGTACCACACGGTGATGCAGCTGGTCAAGATGTTCTCAACAATGCAGCTGTAAAAGTTGTCGAGGATCTTAGTCAACATACCAAACTTCCTCAGCCTCCTCAGAAAGTACAGCTGCTGTTGAGCCCTCTTGACCAGTTGTGTGGTCCAAATAAGGTCCTCACTGATATAGATACCCATGTATTTAATGCTGCTCACCCTTTCCACTTCAAGACTTTGGATGAGCAGTGGCCGGTGAGGTCTGCTCTCCTTTCTCATGTCCACTATCATCATCTTCGTCTTGTCTGTGTTGAAGATGAGGTTTTTGTCCTCACACCATGACACCAGACTGTCTGCTTCCCTCCTGTAGGTGGCCTCATCCCCACCAGTGATGTGTCAAATCACTGAGGTGTCATCTGCAAACTTTAGGATGATGTTATCTTTGTGGGATGTAACACAGTCTTGGGTGAATAGGGTGTAGAGCATGTGGCTGAGGACACATCCCTGTGGGGTGCCTGTGTTTATGATAATGGTGGTTGAAATCCTATTTCCAATTCTGACAGACTGCGTCCTGTCAGTCAGTTAAGTCTAGGAGCCATTCACAGAGGGTGGGGTGCAGGCCAAGTGCAGACAGTTTATGGATGAGTTTATGGGAATAACCATGTTAAAGGCAGAGCTGAAGTCAGCAAAGAGCATCCTGATGTAGGAGTCTTTGTTCTCCAGCTGGGAGAGGGAATAATGTAGTGCAGTTGCAATGGCATCTGAGGTGGACCTGTTGGGCCAGTAGGCATACTGTACTGTAGGGGTTCCAGAGTGTCCGGTATGCTGCTCTGAATGTGGGCCAGCACCACTCTCTCAAAACATTTCATGATGATTGGAGTGAGGGCTACCGGCCTGTAATCATTCAGGCAGGTGGGTGGGCTTTTTTTAGCAAGGGGGATGATGATTGTAGTTTTAAAGCAGGTCAGAACGATGCGCTGGCTGAGGAAAAGGTTGAAGATGGAGCAGGGAACATCAGCCAGCTCGTTGGCACATGCTCTGAGGGCCTGCCCAGGAATGTTGTCTGGTCCAGCTGTCTTATAGGAGTTGATCTTCCTTAGTGCTTTGTGTACCTGACCTGAAGAAACCGTTGGGGGAGGGGAGGGGGTTGTGTGGTCCAGGTGTGTGTGTGTGTGTGTGCCCCTCCACTCTGTGCTGTTGCTGGATGTCTCAAAGCGGGTGTAGAAAGTGTTGAGATCATCCAGCAGACTGTCTGTGGAGCTGATTGTGCTGGTGGTGGTCCTGTAGTCTGTGATGTGCTGTAGGCCCTGCCACATACGTCCAGAGTCCGCAGTAGAATAGAAGCCCTCCAGCTTCCCTCTGTACTGCCTCTTGGCTGCTCTGATAGATACATATTTTTTTTTGCTTAACCATATGCCTTTTTTTACATTGTTTAGTTGTTTATTGGACCTTTTTACATGCTGCAAAAGTCTGTTATTTTTGATATAGTAACTAGTTTTGCTGCTTTATTTCTTCACAGTTCTGGGTTTATTTCCAGCTGAGAAAGTGTCTTTGTAGAATTTGTATATTGTATTCATATTTGTGCCTGGTACTTGCAACTGCCAAGTTAAGAAAAAAAAAAGTGTACAGTATTTTTGGTTACTTTGTGACACTACAATGAGTGTGAGCATGTGAGAGTGCTTCAGTGTGGATCAGAAAAAAAGCATAAAGGTTTTGTGTCTGTATGGTTCACTGAAATGGGTAGGCATGTGATTTTAATTGTTGACTATTCGTGTTCGATGGGACAAACAGGTGCCAGGAGCAAATATCATCCTGGTAAGCAGAGATTTTTACACGTCTTTCTTTTAGGGGTAGGCAGGATTCAGTACCTAGAAATCACTACTAATCTTTTCACATGTTACTACTACAGTCCTGCTACAAAATGAAACTTAAGTCAAAATCTGAAATATTTCATGAATGGATTTCCTTTTTTGTTATTTGTTCAAGCAGAAATTGTGCTCTGACATATGTATTAGTCTGATCAAGAAAAGTATAGATTTGATGTAAGAAAACAAGCAGAGCATCCTCAACACTTCTGGTTGCACAGAAAACAAATTGGTGGTTATCTTGAAATGACAGCAATTCATTGGAATAGAGGTGAGTGCCACTGGTCTGTAGTCATTCAGACAGCTTGGCCTGGAAACCTTTGAATTTTTTTTTTTTTCCCCACAGTTTAGGTACAATGCCACAGGTCAGAGACCAGTTAAAAAGCAAATTAAAAACCGGAGAGAGCTGTTTAAAGCAGGACTTTAAGAGCCAACCTCATATGCCGTCTTGTCCAACTGTTTGTTTTAACCCACTGCAAGCCTTTCATCATTTCAGATAAACGGAATCCTATCACAGAAGAATTGCTGGTGTTTTTATAAAACATCTCCTTCTGCATTTTGAGTGCTGAAATTGCTTGTTTCAGATCTGGTAAAAAAGTTAAGTTCATCTGTTAAAAGCTTTTGGTCTTTGTCAACTGGAAAGTTCACACTCTTTTTAGAACCCATGTAAAAAAAAACAAAACAAAAAAAAAAAACAGTAAATATAATTCAAAGCATAATTCCAAGATTTTGTGTTTATTCTTTTAATGCATCTTCAGTAATTTAAATGTTAGTTTTGATGCAGATACTGTATAGTGTTTCATTTCACTGAAATGTTTGTTAGGTGAAATTAAATATTTTACAAAAATCACATGAAAACAGGCTTCATATTATTTCAGTCACTAATGTTAATCCAGTAAAAATTTTATAGTCTTGTTAAATCAAAATATTTCTGTTTACCCAAAAGCCCTTTTAAAATATGACAATAGAGAAAGTGTACATTGAAAATGAAAAAATAATCCTTTAGATTAAATTATATATACTAGTGCCAAAACTAGCAATTGATACATTGTATATAAGATCATAGACAAACCATTTTTCATGTTAGCTGTTTGCTGCAGGGAGCCATACTGAGAGTTTACAGTTCATAAAGTTCAGGTAGAACTGCTCCATGAGAACTAAAATAAAAATCACCAGGTGTTTATTTCAATCAATCAATCAACATTTATTTATATAGCACATATTCATACAAAAAAAAATGTAGCTCAAAGTGCTTTACAAAATGAATAGAGTAATAGAAGACACAATAAAAGATAAACATAAGTCAACATTAATTAACATAGAATAAGAGTAAGGTCCGATGGCCAGGGTGGACAGAAAAACAAAAAACTCCAAAAGCTGGAGAAAAAAATAAAATCTGTAGGGGTTCCAGACCAAGAGACCGCCCAGTCCCCTCTGGGCATTCTACCTAACATAAATCATCATATTTTCATGGAAGGACCTGATGATGATGGTCACGTAGACTTCTGGCTTTCAGTCCATCATTGTTGGAGCATCATGATGCTTTGAGTAGGTGGTGGTGGCGCAGGCCGCCACCACAAAGAAACCGGAAAAAGAAACAGAAGAGAGAGTAGGGGTCAGTACGGATTTTAGAGCCACCATGAATAGTTATTATGAAGAATTGAACATACAGAGTATCAGGATTATGTTAAAGTGAAGTTATAAAAAGGCCATGTTAAAGTAATGTGTTTTCAGCAGTGTTTTAAATTGCTCTACTGTATTTGCCTGGCGAATTCCTATCGGCAGGCTATTCCAGATTTTAGGTGCATAGCAGCAGAAGGCCGCTCACCACTTCTTTTAAGTTTAGCTTTTGGAATTATAAGGAGACACTCATTTGAAGATCTAAGGTTACGATTTGGAATATAACGTGTCAGGCATTCCGATATATAAGATGGAGCGAGATTATTTAAGGCTTTATAAACCATAAGCAGTATTTTAAAGTCAATCCTGAATGACACAGGCAACCAGTGTAGTGACATCAAAACTGGAGAGATGTGTTCGGATTTTCTTTTCCCAGTTAGGATTCTAGCAGCTGCATTCTGCACTCGTTGCAAATGATTTATGTCTTTTTTGGGTAGTCCTGAGAGGAGTGCGTTACAGTAATCTAGTCTACTGAAAACAAAAGCGTGAATTAATTTCTCAGCATCTTTCAATGATATAAGAGGTCTAACTTTAGCTATGTTTCTTAAATGAAAAAATGCTGTCCTAGTGGTCTGATGAATATGCGATTTAAAATTCAGATTACAGTCAACGGTTACCCCTAAATTTTTTACTTCCGTCTTAACTACTAATCCTAGTGCATTAAGTTTATTTCTGATAACCTCGCTGAATCCATTATTGCCAATTACCAAAATTTCAGTTTTCTCTTTATTTAGTTTGAGAAAATTACTATTCATCCATTCAGAAATACCAGTAAGACATTGTGTTAGTGTATCGAAAGAGTCGGAGTCATCAGGTGCTATAGATAAGTACAGCTGTGTGTCATCAGCATAGCTGTGGTAGCTCACGTTGTAACCTGAGATAATAATATTTGAAAGTTCCATTCTGGAATAGTGAGAAAAAAAATACTAAAACATTTGCCCAGTAGTTTCTATGTTTTAATATAGCTGTTTTTTCCCCCTTGACTGAAGTGTTGTAAAGGTTTGCTTTTACTGACTTGCCAGCAGTTATTAATTCTAGAACCATCTGTTGGTTTGGCTTGTAGTTTTTGGTATTTTGAAATTAAATATATTTCTTATTTTAGTTATACTCTTTTGAGACAGAGTATAATTGTTGTTTAAGATAATGCAGTAGTTGCAGTAGTATTGCTCATAGGCAATCTGAATATATACATAGTATAATTCTTTAAAAACTTTTTACTGTTATATATCTTCACTGTTGTTAATTTTTTGTGAAATTTTCTTGAAGCTTATAAAAGCTATTGGTACCAAGCAGGGATCCTCCTTGCATAAAATGCATAGATAGATAGATAGACAGATACTTTATTAAACACATGCTCTGTAATGTTTTATTGTCCAGTGACTGTAACAGCATGGCTTTGAAATGTGGGCAAAAATTAAAGCACTCTGAGAAGTTGTGAATTCCATATTAATGGCATATCCTCCTGCATTTGACCTTGGAAATAAAGTTAGTAAGATGTTCTGTCATACCATTATATTGTCTTTTTTACTTTGAGTTTTAAGTAAAAGTAAGTATTGTGAGAAAGGAGAATTCTGTGCTATTATTATACCGAGATGCTCTTATTGATTGTTGGAAGTTATACTGCTTACATGAAAAACCTAGATTTCTGCATTTGTCAGTTTCCTGTGCTCTTTCTTTCACTACGCGTGACCCTGTATTGTTAAAGCAGCTATGTATGTATAACACTTAACTGAAAGGCTATTTCATATTTTTTTTTCATATTATGTTGTGTAAACCAAAGAATCTTTTTCCCTGTTCTATTTTAAATCTCTTATTATAGCTGAACTTATAGTAATGCTTCAGTATGCAGCAATAAAAATGCAGATTTTTTTTTTGTATTGCTGCATAACCCTTCCACCATCATAACATTTTTAAGTGTTTTCTGCATGCTGCTTGAAGTTTCTCAAAAACTGTGGCTTGGTGAATTATATACTGTAAAGACACAGCTCAATCTAGCACACACATCAATAATGCAAAAGGGTACGGATGCCTATTCCCTCCATGGTCATGCTGTGATTTCAATAAGTTTTAAAGGAAAAAATAAAAAAAAAATACTATCACTATATGATCACCACATTTAGCGTTATCAGGCAGCTATTTTATGGTCAGTGCAATGGCTTTCTTATAGTACATAATCCAATTAGGTGCCTGTAATGTGTTTTCTTGTCAAAAAAAAATGTAGGAATGCACTTTCAAACTCTGTATAGCATTTATAAAGAATTTTTTTACACTTAAATAACCGAAGTGAAGATTGAGCAAACAGTGTTTAGTTTCTTTGAACAACAATCTTTTGAAATAGCTTTTTGATTTAAGGTTTGAAAACCATTGTACACGAAGAAGGACACAATTTCCAAAATGAGTTAGACTATATGGTGTTTTCACATTATTAATAAAGCATAAGTGATCCTTTTTCTTTTTTCACATTTATAATCAGACGTGTTTCTCCATTGCTCTGATGTAATCGCATGATGCACATGCTTAAAAGGGTAAGTTGCAAAAAACTATACAATAAGAAGATGTTGGTTCTCTCGAATGATTTATGTTAATGTCCAAACACTAAAGAAGGTAAGATAAATTGATACATCAACAAGATGTATTAAAAAGTAACCCTTCACATTTAAAATTCTGCTACTCCATGACTCTAGATTTTTTAAAAATCAAATCAGCAAGTGAGTGAGTGAATGAATGAATGAGTGTACAGCTACTTTAAATAAAATGTTTAGAGAAGTAATTGGAACAGTAATTTTTATGTATGTGGTCATTTTTGAGTTTCACAGTAGCACAGAATACCAATGAGCGATTGATAATAAGGCATTTGCTAAAAAATCACTTGTATAATTAATTCAACTGAGGGTGTAACATTGTCATCCAATGTGGGCAATAGAAAGAAAAGACTCCCATGTATGTAACAGTTCTTTGACTAGTATTCTTGCTGAATGTGAAATGTAAAAATAGCAGGCTTTATATTTATTTTAACATGACAGTATCTGTCAAATAATATTCTCTGCCCTGTGCCAAAAAACTGCCAAACAGGCACTGCTATCCTATATATTAGATCGGGGCATCTTTGATTAATTGGTATATTCCAGGATTAAACTTTGTATTGACTCTTGAAAGTGCCCTGAAATAACGTCTATTAATTAGTGATAGTGATTTATATTTTCAAATTGCATTTTTATCCTGTTTTAGATGGAACTACATTAGTAATCTTTTCTCTGTTGATTTGTGTACTTTAGATGGTTAAGAAAATGGTTTCAGTGCTCTCATTTTTATTTGTATCAATCATTCAGTAAAACCTTAGTTATTGTTTTAATGAATCGTTGCACAGGTTTACATCTCCTCCCATTGTGCTCTACGCTCAAACTCATTGTACATGCAGTGTTTCTTATACAGGCCACAGCATTTCTCCCATTAATGTACTGTCTGTAAAATTTAAAATCATTAGTGTGGTTCATGCATTCACAATAATACTATATAAAAATGACAGTAAATGCATGTCCTGTATCTCATGTAGGGATATAATGTATATTCTGATTTTGGGTTTTGAAATATGCCAAATACATTTTTGCAGTTTGGCTTTCATTTTGATAATGTGATTGGTACTGTTGTTGTTTTATTAGCATTTCTTTTAATCCATTTTGTGTTCTGTTATGTATCTCAGTTACTGCCATGTGATGGCATGAAGTCACTACCAATGACATTATCGACCCAATGGTATTTAAAATGACAGTGCACTATGTATCACATCCAAGCATTTGTACTTGTAAATCCCAAAATCTAGATAATGACTTGCACATATGAGGAACCCGAACTTTACATTTTATTTTTAACTTTGATTTCTTGGTATGTGTTTTAGGCTTTGGTATTATTTATTTATTTTTTAAACTTTTGTGGCTTTTGTCCCATGCTTGTTTCTGACTAATGATTTAAGGTCAGTCAGTCATTTTCTGACCCGCCTCTGGTCCTTTTTAAAATTGTTTCTCATTGTCGGCCTAGCACTGTACCAGACACACTAATGCACACTCAAACTGAAGACACTTTGAGTCAGCAGTGTTCTTCTAAAGCCTTGACAGATATCTTCATATGGTGGGCTTCGTGGTACAAGATCTATATAAAATATTAAGATGAAACTACTTTCTTGGTATGAAATGGATTTAAAAAAGTAAATAAGTCATGCTTGCTGCATATCTCCTAGGGTAAAATGTGCTGATCTCCTGCCTCTGGTGTGGTTTCAATCTGTCTGGGTGGTTGAACACCTGTGTAAAGAAAATATGGACTGTTTGAATTATTTTGCATTGTCAGGATTTTATAGATTTACTATTTATAGCAGAGGCTTAGAAGTTACAGTATATTTTTACCTAACAACATTAATCTTCTTTCTTGTATTGAGCTTCAGACATGCTGTTTTATTGGGTGACAATTTTTAAAAAGGTTTATATCAATAGATCAACAATTTGAAAATTGTGGAGCAGCTGATCTTCTAATTTTTATATGCAACACCAAATCAACATTTTAACTTAATCTTTTAATGTTGTCTTAATGCTTGTTAAACCTGAATTACAAGAAAAATGTATTTATTCTCAAAAAATGTCTTCAAAATGTCTTCTGTCTGGCTCTGCCAGATTAGATGCCTTAATGTTTTCAGAGTACAGTAGGTATGTTTCAAGGTTAAGTTTATGAACGAGTATGTGTTTTCAGCACCTCGCACACATTTCAGAAAATAATCTCAGAATGTCAGCAGATGAAGTGAAATTATAATTCCTATTAGAGTATATTTATAGAGGTGTTAAATTAATTTTGTTCTGGCTAGTAAGGGTAGCACCATGCTTTTTAACAAATCTAAATCTAGCAGTACAAAGGTGTGCAGTAAATAATATGATAAGGTTAGAGTATACAGTATATATTTTAACAAAAAAAAATGCTAAATAGTTTTAAAACCAAAACTGGATGGTGTAATTACTTGTGGGCGATTTTATCTAGGTAAAGGTAGTTTTTTCACACTTTTCTTTAGAATTTTTGCAGGCTGGTTGGTTGAGTATTCTTATTTGAAATAGAATTCTTAGATATTGAACCGTTCATACTTTTCCAGAGAGAAAAATATAAATACGACAAAAGAATTGATAAAAACTGGTAAATGTAATGATAGATAATATTTTCTGCTCTTTTTTCAGGGTAGTTATCAGAGTTTGACATAAGTTGTAGCCAATATCATAAACAATTGAGTGTAAAAAAAAAAAAAAAACTAAAAATTGAGTGAGCGTCTAATACTGGGACCCTGTCTCAGAATTTTATTGCTAGTAGGAGTGTATCTGATTTGATTTGTTATTGCATTTGTGTAAGTGTGGGAGGAAAGATAGGGCAGTTTAAATTTGGTTTTAAGGGGATGAGTGATGACATGCTAATAAAGTTAGTGCAAGTTGGAACTTCTTGCAAGTACCATAATGGTCATATGAAAAGAGTAAAAAGTGATGTTAATGCCCGATTCACGCCTGTGCATGCATCTGCAGGGACAGACATCATTGCATGGCCATTTTGCATATGTTTTTTGTTCACTGTCACTTTTGTAATGCATGTAAGCTTGCATAGGTTGATGCATTCTCATTCACTAATTACCCATAAGTCTGCTTGTCATTTTGTATTTAAATAAATCAATTAAGAAGGCAGTCATGACAGTTGGAAGCCTTTTTTAAATAAATACATGAACATTTTTATTTTCCAAAAGTAGTGTAGAACATTACAGTGCCATTACTCAGTTACATAATTATAACATAATAGATATAACCATGGCGGCATGGTGGTGCAGTGGGTAGCGCTGCTGCCGCGCAGTTTGCATGTTCTCCCCATGTCTGCGTGGATTTCCTCCAGGTACTCCGGTTTCCTCCCACAGCCCAAAATTGTCCCTAGTATGTGCTTGGTGCGTTGTGTGTGCCCTGCTGCGGGCTGGCGTCCTGCCCGGGGTTTGTTTCCTGTCTTGCGCCCTGTGTTGGCTGGGATTGGCTCCAGCAGACCCCCGTGACCCTGTACTTAGGACATAGTGGGTTGGATAATGGATGGATGAATAGATATAACCATTTACTTCAACATCAATAGAAACACAAAGGAAGAAAACGCAAAACAAACAAAAAAAAAATCTTAAAAATGTTTTGGAGACAGAAATGATTTTGGGTAAAACGGATACATTCCTCCATAGTTCTTGGAACATGCATGTACTCTGTCTCATCAGCAGGAAACGGAAAAGGTTGGTTGCTACTAGGGAATTATAATGGGTGGGCTTCCTATGTTGCGCGTGCACTAATATGTAAAATTGTTTTTGTTTAAGGTTTAGAGTTCAGCTCTTTAGTCTCCAAATTAAAATATGTAATTCAGTTAAGAATGTTTGGCATAAGCAGTGGCTTTCATGTTATAAACATGCATAAAAGACAATATGTTTGAGTTCCACATTTGTTTGATTCATCCTCATAAATACCTGTAATTCAATATTATCTGCTCTTCCTCTGTCTCTGTCCCATATGAACAAAAGAGACACTTATGGTGGAATGCTGTTCATATACTTCAGTTCAGCATTCAACACCATCATCCCTCGGCTTATAAGAAAGTTGAGTATGCTAGACTACAAAGCCTAACTATGCAACTGAGTCCTGGACTTCCTGACAGAGACTCCAGACAGTCTTCATCTGAAACACCATCTCGAGCACCATCATGCTGAGCACTGGCAACCCCCAGGGTTGCATACTCAGCACATGTCTGCTCCCTCTGATTCACCATGACTTTATGGCTGCACACAGCTTTAAAACCATCATTAAGTTTGTTGACAACACAAAAGCGGTGTGTCTCACCAGTGATTGGACGCATTAGTTTACAAAATGGAGATACGATAATTTGCAGACTGGTGAAAGTGAAATATTCTTTCTCTTGGAAAAGACAAAAGAGATAATTATTGATGATTACTGACTTCAGAAAGGCCCATGGTGTAAACACTCTGCTGCACATCAAGGGCTCTGAGGTGGAATAGGTCATTAGCCCTAAATACCTTGGTTTAGGCACAACATCTCCGCTTCCTTTGGTGACTAAGAAAGGAAAGCCCCTCTTTCATCATATACTACAGGGACTCCATGAGATCATTCTGGTCAGTTGCATAATTGTCTGATTTAGGAACTGCAGTGTCTCTGGCCTCAAGGTTTTACAACAGATGGTTCTCACAGTATCATGCAGTGTATTTGTCACCACTGTTGATTTTTATCATTGGTTGTTATTATTTACTATCTGTCTATCGATCTATCTGTCATAGTATAGTTTAGTTTTTTACTTATCTTGGACTTTACTGTGTTTATGCATTTTGCATTGTGGTCCCAGGGAACATTATTTTGTTTCACTGAATGCTGCAGTACTATGTATGGATAGTATGACAATAAAGCCACGTCACTTAACTTGACCTGAAATAAAATGCTATTTACATAATAAATTAATGATATACTTGTCTATTTTATGTATCTCAAGTGAGAATTTTTAATCTCATTTTCTTTTTTTCCAATTTATGGTAGTATTGTGTTGGAAGATATATTTGTGTTTTAATTTGTAAAGTGGTTTACTAAGAGCATGCAAAAAAGGCATTTTTTGCTAAAAATTATAATTAATATATCCAGCCAATCCCATCATCATTACACCAATGTCAGGAACAAGCCCTGAACTTGTTATCAGACTATTGCAGAATGCACTAATGCAGGCATTGCTTCTAGGGTAGGCAGCAGCTCCCCACAGACTTTGCAAGGAATGAATGGTTTTAGAATATAATTGGATGCTTAAGAAATTCTTTTGAATTATCATTTCATTCTTTGCTTTGTATAACAGCTGAATATTTTTGGAGACTGAGTAACAGATTTTCAAGGCTAATTAAAAGTCAAGAAAATGTGCTTTTTGTATTAGTCTTTTAAAATAAAACACTAATGTGATGTATTCAGTTACCAGATCTCCTGTTGTTTACTCTGCTGTTTATGGCGTAATGAGAGCACCTCAACATATATCGGTAGTCTGTACCTGTCCTGTGGGAGGAAGTGTATACAGCTCATGACACTGTTAGTACTGAACTTGAAAGACTTTCCTGGGATTTCAGTGTGAAAAACCTTAATCAGGAATTCCCTGTCTCAGTTGTGCTGAGGTCCTTGCGAGTTATTCATAACATATACTGTGTAAATTGGGTATATCCTAACTAGCACCTAACTTCATATTTATAATTGATGTTTACTTAAAATTTTATTTAAACAAGATAAATGTCAGTCAAACTTTATACATTTGTTTTTTTTATAAAAGTAGCATCTGTGATTTTACTTTACTAGACATATGAAATACTGTGTCACTTCTTTCTGTATCCACAGTCAAAAATAATACTATAATAACTTTGTTTTATTTGGTCCCAAATATTGACCAAATTTGCACGCCCTAGTAAAATTTCTCCCTCTTTGATATGACTGGGAGATGAGAAGCTACCAGTGCTTTGCAAATGATTTTCAGCAACCCTGTAAGGACATTGGATCCCTACCAATTACATTTAAACTCACAAAGTTGGAATATCTCTATTTTGAGCATTTCATCAAGCTGCCATTCTGCTGTTTTGGGTTCATTACCAACGATAAAACAGAGTTGTGGAAGAATGATATGACCTTATCTTTCTGCTTCCTTGCAGTCATAATCACGCATCAATTTTTGACGTTGTAGTAGGTGGCCATATCTTTTGTCTTGCCATTTACTCAGTTTGTCTACATCCTAAGGAGAATTACATAAAGGGCATATACCTGTACTACTAATAATATAGGCATATATAGATCACAGATATAGATCTGTTATTGACAGTTATGATGTTTTAGTAGCCTGCAATTGGTACTACTATAGGAAACATTGTAGCCCATAATTCCTTCAAATTGCATATCATGCAGTTTATTTTAAATCAGTCATGACCTGAAATTAGAAAGATGCAGGGAATAACTGTCACTTGTAATCTCTGCATCAGATCCCCACAGGTTAAGAGGACTTTGGCAATTGTGCATGGACTAGTATATCCATGAACACATGGCTTTAAGCAGTGGATAGGCATTTTCTCTGAAACCCAGCTTCAATCACAGTTAATCTAATTTTGTTCAATTTTAACACATAATTCATTTGGTTATAAAATGTTATTGTCATTATGTCATTGTAGCACCATGTTTTTTAAACAAGTATAGTCATTTCGAGGCATTGTTTTTTGGCAGTAAGCATATTGTATTCACAGTGACATTGTGTGTCACGTAGGTATGACAAGAGGCGGGATAATCCATTATATATTGGCGAATGATCAGTTATTCTTTATTTACAATTACTTTTAATTTAAGAATGAAAGCAATACATTATATAAAGCCTATATAGCTTTTGTATTTTCACTTGTAAGTGTGAAGCAGGTTCTAAAAATAGTCCTGAATGTAGTGGATGAATCTTGGTATACTTTATCAGTTAGACTATATGATTTACAGTTCCTTAGTTTTGACCATTTTTTGATTAACAACACATGGATGTAGTTCAAGACGCACACTTTCTGTATAACGTGGAAATCGCCTGCTAAAGAAAGTCAAAAAGCTTAAATGTTACATAGAATAGCAGACTCTCTTCTGATCTGTTATTGACCTGATAAATTTTTATTTTTATTTTTTTTTTTAATCCTTCATATATTTTCTTTTCTCGCATCCCCTCTTTAAATTCCTAGTGCTCTTCTGGAGTAAACTGTAAACCACCAAATTTTTTTTCAGCCAAACAAATCCTGCTCATTCTCTGTTTAAATATCCTTATGTCTAGTAAATGGCCTAGTTGTACGAAAACCAGAACTACCAGGTTTTGCAAGCTCAGAGATGCATCACCTTGGAGTGTTTTGAACGTCACATTGATTTTTATTTAGTCCATTAACCCTAAACATTTTTCTCTCTTTAACTAAACATACCGGGTATCTCTTTGGATATGTTACAAATGTTACATTGGCTTGGTGAGCTAGTGGTTGTTAAGAAATCATGATTATAGGAAGTAAAGCAGAATATTATTTTTCCATTTTATAATGGTAAATGGTTTTTGGAGCCTTTCAATTGGAACAAAATAAGATGGTATGCTAACATTATAGTATAAATTGGGGATTTACACATTACTGTCATATCAGATATTCTCCCCAAACAATGTTGTTAGAGAATTGTGGATGATTATTGTTATCCAGGATTGTCAGATATTTGGGCAAAAAAAATTACTCACAAAGGTTTGAGCTGAAGACTTTCTCAAATGCAGAAGCAGCAGCCTACCAATACTGCTCACAAATTAGGGTGTGAAGAGACAGAAGTGAGTTAGTTGTTGGCAGTGTACATTTTTTTTTTTTTTTTAGGTCAGACAGTGTTTTGTGCAAGTTAAGTGCTAACTTCCATTCCATTTAGATGAAAATCAAATTGAAAAATCCTGTTCATAAGATTCTAATATAATCTAGAAGTTTACTCTTTTGAAAGCACTTGCATAGTTTGAAATAGCAGTCATTATCAAAACCTACAAAATAGAAAGTATAATTATTGTAATGAAGAAAGGTTTGAGAAAGTTGGTTTCTGTTTCTGAGAAAGTTGGACCTATTGACCTGAAATCCTGTACACATATACTATGTCATGTCTACTATCCACTTTGAGGATGATGAGTGACCTCCAAGGTTATTCCTCTTTTTATTTTTATTTTATTGTAGAATCAACTCTCGGCAGTGGCCGGGCTCCGTTCTCATCCCTACCACCTTTGCCGTCACTTCCCTTACCTCTTTATATCTTAAATCATTCTTAAATCTTCAATCTGCCTCAAGTGCCAACTTAGGTGAAAAATGAAGGAAAAAATATAAAGTAAGTCCAACACAAACATGGAAATCAGTTTTAACGTGAAAAGATGCCAACAAAAGAAGAGAAGAAGCGGGCTGCTAGGGTGGAGAAAAGAAGATCTGCTCAGGAAACAGCAAGTGCATCAACCTCTGAGCAAACGAATGTAAACGTACAGAGAAAGAGTATGAAAACTATGAATGCACAAGTCAAGTGTATTCACCGCACGTTATCGTGCAGTGTGCCATTACTGGTCCCAGCATAATGCAAAATTCAGTTATCTTATTACATAAAAATGTGCCTGAAATTGCTCTATGCTGCCTTATTTGAAAAGTAATCTCCATGTCCTTAAAAAAAAAAAAAGCACAGGGAGCATGGAAAAGGTGTGTGCTTATGCTCCTGAAGGTGTGTATAGAATTTGATGCTTACAAAAATGTGTGGTGCTCTCACACATACTTTTGGCAGTAATCTGACTAACTGAAGTATCTATGTGACTAGCAGGAGGAAGCACATTGAAGCTTTACAAGCATTTATTCCTTACTCGTCGTGATGCCTTCCATTAGCTCAGAACTCGACATGTATGAAATGATATTTACTGTAAAAAATAAGAAAAATCAAGATTAATATATCTCAAATATTTAACAAGTTTACCTGTGTTCTTCCCTGTATGGTTGTGGTTGTTACAATATTTAAAATAAAGGTACCACTATTTTGTTACTATAGTCACTGTTCAGTTTTGTCAGTTCTTTTTTGAGGAGAAATGTTAATTTTGCATGTTATTTTGTAATAACACGAAGTTGTTCATTATTTGTTTCTGTATCAATTTTGTACTGGTATTAATATGCGTAAGCTGGTATTGGCAGTGAAGTCAAAATTTTAGTATTGATCCAACACTACTGTTTTGTCGATATACAGATCTGTAAAAGTTCCTATTCTCTGCATATCCCATATGTTTAATGTTATTTACTTCATAGAGAGTTAAAGTGTATGCCTGTCTTGTAAATCACAAGGGTTATGGATTAGCGATCACAACATTTTGCATGTTGTCATCACCATGTGATTCCTCATGTCTTAATTGTACCAGTTATCTTCTCAACTAGGCTGTCAGATGTATACCTGTCTGGAATATTGTGTGTGTTGTTGGTACAGCCCCTAATTTCATCAGTCTGTCTTCATCTAGGTCAAACTGTGATCCTCTGTGGTTTTCATTCTAGCCACTTTCTTAATTTGTAACCAATTATTTCTGTGAATTGAACATACATACACCCTAATTTAAATTACTGTAACTTGCTTATTAGCATTTCACAACCCTTAGTTTTTCCTTTTTCTATAACTAGCTACCAAACAATAACAAGATGTGAAATGAACCAACAGATGACCATTTAATTTAGGAGTTTGAAACTCAGTTCTTACAGTTTTTCTGCTCCAACTTTTTCCCTAATTAGAAGCCAGTTCTTATTGCTAGTAAATCCATTATTTAGCTATATTGCTTGTTAGTGATGCCACTCTGGCACACTAGACATTTCTAAAACTGCTCATTTTACATGGGATTCATGTCTGAATGTTTTATGGATCAGAACAAATTAGTATTTCTCAGACCTTCACTTTTTCCTTCTTAAATACTATACTGAAACTGATATTGTAAGATGGATAAAACTGCAAATGAGATCACGTTTTCTGATCATCTACTGGTTTACTTTGTGTCTCATTATTGTTTTGTTGCTAGAATAAGAACAAATTAGAATTCTGAATCTTAAAAATCAAGCCAATTGAAATAAAATTAGAACAAGCATGTGGCTGTAACTATAACAAAAACCTGAAACCGCTGTGACACTCCAGGATCCAAGTTTGACACCCTTGATGCAGACAGTGGGAAGGTCTTGTGATAAATGTTTCAGTTTAGAATCAGTTGTGGGTGAGAGCTCATTTGGTGTGGCTTGCTGATTTTTCATCTCTTACATGTTCCTTGTAAATTCTTTTTTGTCCGTCTCTGGATGAAATTAGGTATCTCTGCTCAAGGTCCCAACAGGTAACATTCGGGCCTAGAGTGTGTTTGTGATTTTGAGTGGTGTCCTGTCCAGAGATTGTTCCTGTCTTTAACCTAATCCTTTCTGGGATAGGCTCCAGCTTCCTTGCAACTCTGATCAGGATAATCAGGTTTAGAGATTAGATGATGGAAAGAAATGATACTAATACAGTATTCATGCCAAGTAACGCATCTGACAACAGAAGGTGCAAGGAGGTCCATTGTTAACACACAGAATATTTTAAAATATAAGCTGTCTCATGTAATGCATGATAAAATAACTGCATATGCTGTAATGTACAGGTCATATTTATATCACATAAACTAAATGGAAGGAAAATGAAATGGTCATTGCCCAAAAGCAAAGATGTGTACCAATTGAGAATAGCTAAAGTGTCATAAATTACTAATAAGATTTCAGTACTAATGACAAGCACATCATATTTTCAAGAACAGTAGTCACATGTGTTAGAATTTAAATACACACAGTCATTATTTATCTACAGGTCTTTAGCCATTTTTATGATAGCAATTTCATTTCAATATACCAGTAATGATCTATATTCCGAAAAATATTGATAGCTGCCATAAATGCTGAATTTTTTTCTGTTAACACACATATGACTGACACTTTTTAAAATCTAAATACTTAATATGGTTGTGAGTTGGATAAACTATTTATAAGCAAAGATGAGTGAAATGGATAAAATCAAGTGAGAAGGAAGCAGTATTTATATAATGAACTAGCAAAATACCTGCGCTTCGCAGCGGCGAAGTACTGCCTTAAAAATATACCAATAATTATTTGTTAAGGATCTCTTTGTATACCACATTGCTAGTTCGGTCCTCCGGTTGTAATATGACCAAGCTGTGCGCTGAGCTTACTCTTAAGCATGCAACGTACAGTTGGCCATGTGAAAAGTAATCTTTTCTGAAATCTCACAGCTTGGATTGCTGCTGTCATAATCGGTTTGAGTTTCATGGTTTGTTTCAATTACGAAAGTATTTGCAGGACTTGTGTTGAAGTGACATTGGGTATCTGTCAAGCGTTGTAAGCATACAACCGGTTTCATCGATAACTTCACATCCAGCTTTTGAGAGTTTAAACCCTTATGAACATCAAAGTGTCAACTACTGAAATCGTCACCAGTGAATCTAAGATGTTTAAGAGGCATTGGCAGTTGTTGAAAGGTGTAAAATATTTGGCCATTTTGGTACAGTTGAAAGCGACAACCGAACAATTCAGCGGCAGCCATCAACTCACATGCAGAACCATAGGTGACGGGCTTAAGCATTTCACTCTTATAGTGCTCCTGTGTAGTATAATTATCTCCTGTACTGTCATCAGTCCACACCTTGAACCTGTCCTAGTCATTCAATACATAAGACACAATGTTCCTCCGGATATCAAGAGTGAGCCTGATATGGCCATGCAATATGTAACAAAGAGAATGGAAAAGACAGCCACCATCTCCGGGCATGGAAACCACTCGGTAAGTGACAGTTCTTTGATCGATGGTGATCACCTCGATAGACATGTTAATGGGGGTACGGTTGGAGTGATAAAGGAAATGGGTACCTGAACAATGTAAAGTAAGTCTAAAATACCTACACAGTAACTTTAATCGTAATAAACGAACAATAAAACAGTGGAGAAGCCGTGGATTAAATAAAAAGGCTGTAGTTATCAGCAGGGAGACGTGAATCCCGTGGCGAAGCAAGGAAGGGAATGTAGATATCTGAGTGATGGACGGCCTTATATAGGCAGGCAGCCAACAACGTGGGAGGCGTTGGGATGGGGGACCCAACGCCACCTCACATGGTGACCGAGCTGCAGGCAGTGGACGTATATATGCACGTAAGTAGGATTCAGTTAACGTTGGGAACCCGCGTACCACATTTCTTGAAGATGGGCCCATAAGTAACAAAGACCGTTGAAAAGTTCATTATGGCGGCCGACAGTGGCATCTTAACACTGAAATAAGTATGTACATTGGTTTCGGTTTGCACAGGGAGGTCACCTACCAAATTTCGTGAAGATGGGGCCATAAATAAGATAGTTCAACATGGCGAACGTTGTCGACTGTTATGACCGATATGCGTAGAATTTCGAAATGAAACCTGCTTAACTTTTGTAAGTAAGCTGTAAGGAATGAGCCTGCGAAATTTCAGCCTTCTACCTACACGGGAAGTTGGAGAATTAGTGATGCTGGAAAGTTCAATATGGCGGCCGACAGTGGCATCATACCACCGAAATAAGTATGTACATCGGTTTCGGTTAGCGCAAGGAAGCCTCCTACCAAATTTCATGAAGATGGGGCCATAAATAAGAAAGTTCAACATGGCGGATGTTGTTGACCGTTATCGACCGTGTAGAATTTCGAAATGAAACCTGCTTAAGTTTTGTAAGTAAGCTGTAAGGAATGAGCCTGCCAAATTTCAGCCTTCTACCTACACGGGAAGTTGGAGAATTAGTGATGAGTGAGTCAGTCAGTGAGGGCTTTGCCTTTTATTAGTTTTGATTGCATTTGAAAGATCAGTTATTGAAATGAAAAAACTCAAATACAACATACAAGTAAAATACAGTACTGCTTGATATGTCTGAAGAGAAAATAAGAGTAAAACAATATGTTTTTTTACTTGCACCTAAAATTAAGACAAGAACATGTTCTATCAACACATTTTTTGGTAAACTAGTTTATTCTAATTTATTGCAATTGCTGTGTATTTACTTTATTTTCAATTGTTAAAGAAAGATTAATAGTTTGCATATTTGAAGATATTTCTATAATCATCCAGACCCGTTGCTCCAACCTATAGGATAACTTCATACTGTAATTCTTAGTTGATCAATAGCGCTGATCACCAAAATTTGCCAAAGCGTTGTTTGTAGCAAATTTGTTAAGTTCACGTTTGCCCATGTTCATCGAATTATTTACTGATAATTCAGCTAGTTTAGGAGAATTTTTTTTATATTAGCAACCAATAATGCTTTGTGAGGCCAGTGCAAGTCATCTGGAGCTGTCTGTAACAGTCAACATTGATTGGACCACCCCCGGGATATATAATGCTCTGTGGGATGTGTTACCTGTGCTTGTAGCAAAATGTGTAGGCCAATCTTTGACTTCCATATCAATTTAAGTGAAGGAAACTCTATAAAGAAATAATAACAGTAAAAGATGTATTCCTATTTAGAAGATGTTTCTATCTTTTTGATGGCATAAAAAGTGCAAAGCATCAGCACAGACAGTTTAAAGAGCCTACAGCATGACTTCAAAAAATTAAATGAGCCAGGGGTTTCAGTCATGACACACCAGTTTAAATTTTCTGGCTTTAAAAGTCCTACATATTTTTTCTGACTTTTGACTAAGATCATAGCATTTCTGCTTTTTTTTTTTTTTTTTTGATGAAATACTGTATATGACTGCGTGTCTTTGACTGCATTCTTTCTCCTTTGATCTGATGGAGACAGATGGCCACAGTAAAGAAACATAAACATCATGGATAACGAGTTATCTTGTGAAGTTGTAATGTATTATATAATAAACAGTGATGATTTTAAAATGTTAATTGGTGTCAATTGCAAGTATACAAAGTTCTTGGCTAGACTGCTGCATAGAGTAGGTCCACTTACTTTTTTAGTTGCAGCTGATATTTTTCAATTTCCAGCCGTTGGTGAAGATGGTTTTAAATAGGCCTGACTAAATACAGTACTAGAGGGTAAAACCATCTAACTGAGAAATATTAAAAGCCATTAAGCAAATACAAGTTGTTACCAGAACCAAGATGGTAAAACCTCAACTCAGGGAGATAAATGGAATGCTATGAGTCATTAATCAGAAAGTTTGTTCAGGGTTTTTCACCAATGTGAAGGTCAATCTTTGAGTGCCCCATCAGTATAAGAGAAGGAGGTGCGTGATCTATGCATGCATAATAATTAGTCACATTCAGATAAAAAAAGCAAACCTTGACGCACACCCCCAACGCAGGAGACTATATGAAATAATAGTAATAATGAAAGGTTTATTACTATTTACAAGATGTTTCAATCTTTTTGATAGAAGAAAAAGTCCAGAGCTTCAGGACAGATAGTTTGGAGAGCCTTCAAATCGACTTCAAAAATGGAATGAGCCAGTGGCTTCAATTGTGACATTTCACTTTGAATTTTCTGCCTTTAAAAGTCCTACATATTTTTTCTGACTTTTGACTATGATTTTGGCATTTCCTCTTTGTTTTAATGAAATCTGTTTGTATGTGTCTGACAGCGTACTTTCTTCTTTGATATCACAGAGGTATGGTGGTGAAGTGGTTGGTACTGCTGCCACAGAGCTCAAACCACCTTTTTGGGCACAATAATTAGTACAGTATACATTTAGTTGGCAGATGTTTCCCTAGCTCTCAGGGACACTTTAAAGATGACTGCACCATTATAATACATAAAATTTAGTTCAGTTAGACCTTCTCCATTTACTTTAATGCAGTTCGCCAAGTTTGGCGAATATCGCAAACATTTCCATGATTTCAGGGAACTCTCTGCAAAGAGAATTTGGCAGTGTTCGCTCATCACTATTGATCAATTTATCAGTGAGCTTTCACAATGAAGGAATCTGTATCTTTTAATCCAGAAGAACAGACAATGAGATGTTTAAAACCTGTGTCTTGGCCAATCCATATGGTCATTCAATAGTGTTAGAATGTCACAGTTCTCTGCATACTTGTTCATCCATTTTAGGTTCTCCTTAATCTACTTCAGGGTCACAACAGAGACCAAATCTTAATTTGCCAATATCTGGATAAAAACTATCCCTTGATTAGGCGCCAAGCTTGGAGTTGTTAAATGATTAACATAGATCCTGGAAATTATAACATGCAGTATATACACTTATAAAATGAATGATGATAGAGTTGTGTCTCACAGAACTTATTTTGCATGCCAGAAATAACCTGATTTTGTATGTTCTCTGCTGATGGGGGTGTGCAGTACAGAATTTTTAGAAATATGAACCAGTTATTGGATACAATTCTTGGCTTTATGTTTGCTTTTATTGTGCAAGGATTAAACAATATGCCATTTATAAAATGTTTTATTTTTATGTGTTATGATAAAGTGCTTCATTGTAATCTAAACAGATTTATAGCAGAACGCAAGAAATTGCTCAGTTATTTTAGCTGCCTGCTAATTCATAACAAAAATAAGAAAATGTAAAATTATTGTAAACCACAGTTCTCCTGGTTTCTACATAAATGTTCCTCTTAAAAGTATGTTTTCACATGACCCCATGCCTAGTCAGGTCTGTCAATGCAGAATAAAGTTGGTTGTCTGGAGATTTTTTTTTTTTTTGTCCTCCCTGGCCATCGGACCGTACTTTTATTCTATGTTAATTAGTGTTCCCTAATTTTAATTCTTTTGTTTTTTTTTCTCTTTCTTCATCATGTAAAAGCACTTTGAGCTACATTGTTTGTATGAAAATGTGCTATATAAATAAATATTGTTGTTGTGGCTAATTTAATTTTAAATATGAATTAGTTGTCAGGTCAGTCAGTTGTTTGCTGGGTAGTTATATACGTAGGGAAAACATCAAAAACTATTTCAACAGGAACATTAGGACTGGGAAAGTTAACATGTTAATTTTTCTGTCTATTATGGTCTGTTTATTGTGTTAAAAAATATTGTTGCATCCTGGGCCAGCAATGAAGCAAATGCTTCTGCCAGTGCTTTGGTGGGCGATGAGTTACGTGTGTACCTAAAGAATTACATACACATCCATTTCCATATTTATATATTGCCTATTAAAATTTTATGAACTATAATTTTCATTTAAAGGTTTAACATTTTGTATTACATGGTTCACCTTTCAGTATGTAGCACTGGTGTTCATTTTCTGTTTTATACTGTACATACTGACATAGATACAGGGAATGGTCAAAAAAGGGAGGGGGGGTTATAGCAGTCCTTGTGCAATGCTATAGAAAAGTTGCAAAGGTAAAAGTTACGCTCTCATCTTTAATTTCATGCTTCCCTACTAACATTGAATCAATGTTATATTATGTAAGCACTTTGAGTGGCGCTACAACCAAAATAAGTCTCTAGTATCTCTGTATTTAACTTGTCAGTCTGCCAGCCAGCTTACACTGCTGACTAGCCTAATATAATGAGAAATTTCTACGAAGTACTGTAGAAGTGTAGTGATTATACCTATCCTTGATTTAAGTTTTCAGTATCTTCGCTAATTTATCCGAAGAATGCAACATAACCATCTTAGTTATGCACAGTGTCAGACTTTAAGAGAGATAAAAGCTACAGAGATCTTTTTTAGCATGCCAGGAGCAAAGGTGTAGGTATAGTAGTGCTTTCCAACTGTTTTTCAGTGGTGGCACACTTTTTATAACCCAAAAAATCCCAAGGCACACCACGATTGTACCAACCACAAAAGTATTAAATCTAGATATGTGCTAAACTGTACGATGGGGCGGCACAGTTAAATCAGCTTTTAGCAGTTCATTCAAAGTCAACAGTCTTTTGAATTGTTTCATTTTTACTTTGACATGTCTTTGTCTCATATGGTATGCAGTTTCACTCGGAGCGAAATAAAGTGAATGAAATGAGGTGAATGGGAGGGGAGATGATCATGTGACTCCCCCACCCGTCTTAACTCTCCATCCCTCCATGAACACAGTCTCTCGGATCCCAACTCTGACATCTGTAACCTATATATATATATATATATATATATGTATATATATACTGTATGTATATATATATATATATACTGTATATATATATAGGTGACATCTGTAACCTTAGCTCCTGCCTGTTTCTTTACTCTGTCCAATTAACTAAGTTACAAATTTAACTATGTATTATTCATAAAATGGCCAGAAACATTAAGGAAGCAGAATATTTCCAGAAGAAGCTTAGAAGCTTATACCTATTGGACAACTTTTATTTTGCAAGCCGTTTTGGCTGGGGATTGGGGTCCCCGATTCCAAATCACATTTTATCTTTCATTGTTTAAAGCAGTTGTACAGATCCCCACCTCCTCTAACCACTGTGATGACACAAGGGAGGGAGCAAAAAGAAAAAAAAAGCTTGTTAGCAGCTTTAAAAAAAAAAATACAGAGAAGACACTGCGCACTGCCATTGAAAAAGAGATCAAGAGTTCCTTGATGATACCTGAGGTGGACAGGGATGTAAATCCACTTGAGTAGTGGAAAGCACAAGAAGTACACCTCCTCCAAATTGGGAGCCCTTCTGAGAGGGCTTTCAGCACAGGAGAAGATGTTGTAACTCTGCTGCTCTGAAGCCTAATGCTGTAGACAGACTGGTGATTCTGTCACACAACTTGAAGTTTCCTCAGTAGAATTTACAATTTTTATTCTTTTCTGATATCTTTGTGTAATATTGGAAAGAACTTGAAGTTGATAATTTGTTTAAAAATGCTATAGGTTTGGGGTTTTCTCTTTCCTTGTGTATTATATGACAGAACTTGTTTACAAATGCTATGTTTTCTCCTGTGCAGTGTTTGACAGAACCTTGGAATTTTACACTACCGTACAGTATGTTAGATTTTTGTTATAACTTTTTGTGTTGTAAGTCACGCAGTATCTTCGGTTTCAGATTCTAGTAGTTTATATAAATAATGCTCTATTTAAGGGCCAAATATTTTTAAATACTGTATGTAGCAGATCGTTTTTGTAAATTTCCAAGGGAGTAAATGAAAAAGAACTTTGAAGTTTATCAAAGTAAAGAGTGGGAGTGCAGTCATTTTACTCATGTAAATTTCAAAATAAACTCTGTTTATATTTGCTGTTTTTAAGATACTGATCTATTTTATTGATCTGCTTTTTCAGTATAAAGTTATGCTATTATAGGGTTCTGTGATGTTGAAAGATTATTTCATCAAGACTGATAAATAAGATTGTAATATTTTGTTTTAAAATATGTACATGTTTAAATATGTTGGAGTGTGGGTTAAAAATTCTGGAGGCTATATGTATGCTCATATTTGAAGTAAGTTTACTGGGTCATTACTGTCACATGTACAGAACACAGTGAAATCCTAATTTATATGAGCTAATCAACATGCAACACATTGCCACTTTCCAGTGCCATGATTAATTGGTGTAACTATCACTGCCTTGATGCATTTGTTTTCCATACCTGAAAAATCTCAGAAAATATTCGTTAATAACCTAGCATCGTATCAGAATTCACAAAAATATCTCAAAATGATTAGGATAGGTATGCACTTCTTATGTACAAGTAGATCCATGGCAAAAAATCATTTCATATATGCAGTTTGGTGAATGCTATGCAAGACAAACCAAAACCATTTTTAGCCATTTTCAGATCTTAGACTATAAAGAGTGATACAGCATTACTTTCCTGCCCAGCCTTCCAACATTAGAGGACATCTTTTTTTGAGACATTTCCATTTCCTCATATTTTCTTTCAGTATTCTCTATTTTTTTTTTTTGTTTTGTCATTCTTAATAACACTTTCTATGCGACACTTGTGTCAGGTTTTTAATAGAATCTTATTCCTGTCTTCAAATTTGTCAGTTTTTAAACATTGTATTTTTTTGCCTCTTTTAAATTTTTTTTCTAATTTGTTCTTAGTTTTTGTTGATTTTTTTAAAAATGGTTTTCCATTTATTATCTAGCTTTTTAGCGGCGAAGTACTGCCTTTAAATTGATATTAAGGAGCAAAGTAAACCTTTTTAAACTGAGGGAAAATATACCAATAATTATTTGTTAAGGATCTCTTTGTATACCATGTTGTCAGTTCGGCCCGCCGGTTGTAATATGACCAAGCTGTGCAAGCTTACTCTTGAGCATGCAATGTATAGTTGGCCATGTGAAAAGCAATCTTGCCTTAAATCAATGACAACCTTTTGTAGGGTGTGTTCCTGAGACTTATTAATTGTTATTGCGAAGCAGAGCCTTACTGGAAATTGGAGGCATTTGAATTGAAATGGGAGATCAGAGGGTATAACGGGGATGCGAGGAATACAAACTCTCTCCCCTGAGCCACTGCCAGTAAAAATAGTTGCCTCAATTAGGTTCTTTTGCATGTCTTCTAATTGTTTAATTAATGTATTATTTTAGCTAAAGTACAGTGACCAGATTTTTCTTGGGGAAACCTGGGACATATTGGAAATGCCTATTTTCGTGTTTCCTGCATCTTCTTCTATACGAGTTTCTTCCATTTGAAACAATCATATTATTAAACCACCAACATATACCCATTTTCAAAGTAGGGTTCTATACCATTGTATGCTATTTTTCATGAAATTACAGGCTAGATCTTTCCAAAAGCAGTTCGTGAAAATTGACTGAAAGACACGCTTTCCTGAAGAGCAAATAAACCCATTAGTGTACATTATTAGGTCAGTTACACTTGCAGGATAAACGTGTTTCATTCACAATATTGCATCCCACTTACATGTGCTACTGCTAGTGCATGTCCCGACTTCAAAAGAAGAAACAGTAAACCAAATTCCAAAGAGGCAAGGGAAGAAGCAATATCACTCTGCACTCTAAACTAAAGGAAAACAAAGTAAAATACAGCTGTAAGTGTAAGGAACAGGCAAGCATCCGCAAATGTTGTTGTGACTTGTGTCAAATATTCATTCATTATTAATATATAAATTAACATTATCAGATTCACATCTACGACGGAATTTACAGAGAGTCCAGTCTGCAGACTTGAGACTATACAGTAAAGTGTGTACAGCAGTACTTACTTAAAGAATAAAGAGCTAAAATTAAAGTAAAAAAAATAAAATTTGTCAGCACTTTCAATTTTGTCCTACAAAATAAATTGGCAAGTTTAACTCTTTTAAGTTTAAGCTTTAACTTCAGTGAAAACGGCTCACCTCGAACGTCATATTGACGAGTGACTGACTGAATCAGGCATCAGCTCATATATCAGGCTCAGAGCAGGAATAATAAGAGAATTCCTGGCTCAGAGCGTAGCATAGCCAAAACGTGTCATATAACAAGGCACGGCCGATACCATCCGGCGATGCTTCCGCCTTCTTGCCTTCCGTGCGTTTCTATACTGCAAACAATTTCCACCAGCAGGCGTCAGAGGCAGAAGAAGGTCGACTAACCGTCTGACGTCATGATGGGTAGAAAGTATAATTTTGAATCAGAAAGACTGAATGGGGTCTAGGCCTCTAGGGAAAAGTACGCATTTTGTCGGAAAACGCCACAGGCCGGGACATTTCCTGATCTTTCAGGCACGCCGGGACGGGTGATCCAAAAATAGGGACTATCCCGGGTAAACCGGTATGTCTGGTCTCTGTAGAAGTACTTGCAGCAGTTGATTATTCAGTGTTGTTTGCCAGTGTGTCTGCTCTGCTCGTTTTAAATTGTCATTATTAAGATACAACAAAGGGGGAAAAACTGCATAGAGAAAGGGCAAAGTATAATGAAATCAACAAAAGAGAGTTTTCAGTGTTCGGCGACTGAGCTGCAGGCTATGGACGTATATATGTATGTAAATAGGATTCAGTTATGGCCGTTGCGCATGGAATTTCGAAATGAAACCTGCTTAACTTTTGTATGTAAGCTGTAAGGAATGAGCCTGCCAAATTTCAGCCTTCTCGTTTAAGCATTTAAATCTATATAAAGCAGGCTGCCAACTACGTGGGAGGTGTGGGAATGGGGGACGCAATATAGGCAGGCAGCCAACTATTTGGGAGGCCGGGGGACGCAGGACGCAACCCCGCCTCACACGGCGACTGAGCTGCAGGCTATGGACGTACAGTATATATGTATGTAAGTAGGATTCAGTTATGACCGTTGCACATGGAATTTCGAAATTAAACCTGCTTAACTTTTGTAAGTAAGCTGTAAGGAATGAGCCTGCCAATTTCAGCCTTCTACCTACATGGGAAGTTGTAGAATTAGTGATGAGTGAGTCAGTCAGTGAGGGCTTTGCCTTTTATTAGTATAGATAATTTCCATTTCTTAGTTATTTAGCCTTCTTTCCTTCTGTATTTGAGTCCCAGGAGCAGAGCCCTCCAGTTAATTAGGCATGAGATTATGGAATGATTTCCTGCTACAGGAAAAAAGAAAAAAACTTTTTATTCTAATATTAAAAACTATATATAAGTGGCTATGAAACAACCACTACTTCAAAAATATGAAAAATATAAACAATCCACTTATTGGGATAATGACCAAATAATAAGTAAGCAGAACCCAAAAAGAGTATATGTGTATGAGTATTTTAAATTTCTCAGTATGTTTTAAATAAAATAAAGGCAGAATGGAGTAATGCACATAAAACGAACAGTATTACCCAAAAAGTAAAAATATGAAAAACTAGGATGCCCCCACAAAATATAGACCCAAATTGAATATCCCACATGTCATACAACAAAATATGTATACACAGCAGAACAAAACTCAAAAATAAATGTTCTATACATGTCAATGGATGATACAAAAAATTCTGAAGTACATATATTGTAACTAATGTACTTTATAAACAACCAAAAAATATACATTAGATATACAGCAAACAATAGAAAACAAAACAAAATAGGCAACTAGAAAAAGAACTAACAGCCCAAGTAGTTTCCAGTAATTATTAGAAATAATATCATGAAGCATAAGTAGGTATAACATAAGAAGTATTACTGGATTAAGAACCTATTCAATGATGCTAGGTGTAGATCTGGCCAATGTGTTTTGAGGAAAACATCTTCATCAAGGCACAGAAATGAAACACTAAATAAGTAAATAATACCATGCGACAATTAATCACCAACAACCCATTCCAAATACCTATGATATAGGTACAGGAACCACCAGTCATCCATCAATCAATTAACCCAAAAAACGAAAGCTGTATGAATGATAAAGATAACCATAAATTATCATAAATATCTAAACACTATAAAAAAACATTTTTTAGAAAAATCTACTTAACAAAAAACAAAGCTCACTTCACAAATACAAAAAGTAAATATCAAGGAAAATCAACTGAGTGGTTTGTAACTAGCTGAAAGAAAAAAACAACAAAGCACAAAAATTAAGAGAATAGAACTGGAAAGGCAGCATGCATTACACAACGGAAGAAATGAGAATTTGTGCATCTTATACACTCCATCTGTATCTGTCTGACTAGAAATGAAAGCATGAGGATGTAAACACTCAGGGGTATATCACAAAAAACAAACACAGTGACTCATTAAGACCACTGGGGTGTAGTCTTTAATTTAAAAATCCAGTGTGCTTCTCTGCACAGCAACAGATTGTCAAAATTAACCAGACATGGGTGTGGTTTAACTATTTCAAGAACAGTAAACTTATGGTCCAAGACTTTTTTGATTTGTAGTAATGTCTACGTGCGGGATGTTTAATAGATTTTGTGCTAATATTGCTTTTATTCTCTGCACTTCTATAACGAATAGAGTGTAGGGATTTACCTATGTATAGCAAGGGACAGGGTCACAACAATAGATAGATTGAATTGCAGTTCTAAAGATTTAATTTATGTGTAAGATTTATGTCACCCTATGGGGTAGTAATTAGACTATCTTTTAAAACATTTGTGCAACAACTACAATTTAAACAGGGGGAATGTCCTGGAGTAATATGCATGAAAGTTGTAGTAGAAGGACTAGTGATCGCCTCACACAAATAATTCACAAAGTAATTATAAAGATTATGACCATGAGAAAAGGCAAAGAGAGGTGGATCAGACAAATTAGGGTGTAATCTTAAAGTATGCCAATGTTTTAAAATGATATGTCTAATCTGATTAGCATAGTGGGAGTATGTGAGATTACATACTATCCTATTAGCAACCGAGGTTTTCTTCTCTGATATGAGTAATAACTCTCTATTAGTGTGCATAGCGTGTTTGCCATGCTATGTACAAACAGCATCTTTCCATTATACCTTTCCCTAAGTCCTTCCTGTGTTAAAAAGTGTTTTGTGATGCTTTGACTTGTTATGGGAACTATAATAAATTAGCATTGAGCAGTGATTGATTAGGTGGTGTCATTTACATTGAACTTGGCTATTAGGCATTGATTATGTGTATACTTTGACATTGACTTAATTTGTTTAGTATCACAATTATATCACCTAGAAATTAATACTAAACAAACAAGTGACAAAAATTGATTTTAGAGGAGTAGGGTAAAGGTGTTGGTCATGTATTACAAGAATGCTGGAAAGAGGGCTTATTGATTATGAAGTATATCAAATATTTAACCTAAGATTTATTTGTTTCCTAAGGTGAAGTACAATGTGCTTACTTATTGTACTTAATGGCTTGCAAGTGACTTAATTGTCGATGGTAGTTCTATATAATAACCTATATTGCTATATCTACATGCTTCTCTTCATATATAATTTGACCGTGCCATCCACCTTAGGTGACCATAAATCAACCTACAATCAAAATGTATTAATTAGAGTGACACAGGGAACCAAAGTCTATCCTTTCAGACACTCTTATTGATAAAGTAGGTTCAGAAAGTAAATAGTAGGTACATAGTAGTAAATGTGCAAGACCCATTTCAGTTGGGCCAGAATAAGATTTTAAAAACAATAGATATTCAAAATATAAAGGAGATGGTGTCCATGGCACAACCTCCTCTAATGGCGCTTTTCCACTGCATAGTACGGCACGATACGGTTCAGTTCAGCTCACTTTTGGGGGGGTTTCCACTGGGAACAGTACCCGGTACCTGGTCCTTTTTTTAGTACCACCTCAGCCGAGGTTCCAAGCGCGCCAAACCGTTACCAAAACGTGACGTGTAAACTCTGCTGGTCACTGATTGGACGGAGAAAATCGTCATTACTGCGTCACTGAACTTGCGACACGAGACACAACAGACCCACTAGATTTTTAGCACAGCCAGCGAAGGTTCGGACGCACCATTTTGTTTTAACCAAAAATGGCTGTTTCGTGGTCTATTGAGGAAGTACAGGCGTTCCTCTCGTTGGTAGCCGAGGAGCGGATCCAGCGAGAGCTGGATGGGGCGATGTGGAATGAAAACGTTTTTCAGGAGGTCGCTAAGCTCTTGGGCGCACACGGCTACCATCGGACTTACAAACAGTGTAGGGACAAGTTAAAAAAAAGAAGAAAAATGTGTTTGTGGCGCGTTTACGATGATGTCACGGCAGTAGAGGCGGCGCAACTATAACGACACGTGAATAATCCCGCCCACTCTAAAGTGGTACTAAACTGCAGTCGAAACGCAAACCGAGCCGAACTCAGCCGAACCAAGGTGAGCATTACTGAACCGTACTGTGCCGTACTATGCAGTGGAAAAGCGCCATAAGTACAGTAGACCAAATTCCCAGAGATCTTTTCTCATCTGCCCTTTTGAGTTTAATATATATTTACACTGTGTCCTTGAGTGTCAAAAAAGGCGTTTTTAAATTAAATGTATTATTATACATATTGTACATACATTCTCAAATGTATTTAATCCTGGGAGCTTTGGGTGCAAGGCAAAAAACAAACCTGGAAAGGACACAAATCTATCATAGAACCATTTTATCATTGTTGTTATTATAAATGCTGTTTCCTGAGCTACCTTTGGGAGAAAAACACAGTTTATATAATACAAAGTCCAAAGACAATCAGGTTAGGTAAACTGGCAAAGCTAAAGTGTCCTTCGATGTACAGTATGTGTGTGTGTTCACCCTGCGATGGGCTGGTCCCCTGTCCAGAGACTGTTCCTGCCTGTGCCTATTGCTTGTTAGGATAGACTCCAGCTACCCCTGCTTTGGATGAACATGTTCAAAATATGGATAGATCAACAAATACTACAGTCTGTCCTGCCCAAAGCAACTTTCACTTACATGTCTCCAATCCACAGGGAAACACTCTTCAGTTAAAGGTTATTTCACTGCTTAAGAGAGGTTATTTCAACAAGAATATGATGTATTCAGTATTTTCCTCTTTTACAGACCTGAAAGATGCTGTCAGCAAAACAGATTGGCAGTAATGAGCTTGAGTGATTATATGTTAGTTATGTAATCTCCAATATATGTCACACATACCCCTGTTAAATATAAAAACAAAATGTTATATCTATTTCTTTGATGTGTCAAATAAATAACAGAACACGCTCCAACTTCGAAATCCATTAACTACGGTAAGTCACACTCAGATGTTACGCCATGGGTACATTATTTAACTTAGAATAATAATGTGCTTCTTTGGCCAAAATTAAAATATAAAGACAAACAAACTTAATATTTTCGGTAATTTAAATATCATTGTTAGTATTGTTGTCCTTTTTTGTGATGATGATTGGCTTCTGAACTGATTTAGACATCCTGATGTGTGCTGAATTAAAGAATACATTACAGAGGCAGGGACATAGAAATAGCTTGATCTTGTTCCATTACAAGTTTAGAAAGACTGCATTTAGAAGATGGATGGGTGGATGCTAAAATGTGATTGATGCATCATTGAAATAAATAATGAAGAGAGATTTTTTTATCACTTTGTTGTCCTGCTTCCTGATGTCAGTAAAATTGTGACACCAAAAAATTTGCGTAGGACTTTATCAGAAGGATGAAAGTTTCCGTTACTTTAAACCAAATTCCACATCAAGTTTGTGTCTTCCAAATCCTGACTTCTGAGTAAGAAATGGCTTATGCACATTTCTGAGGAAATTAGCATGTTTTATACATAAGGCCCCAGGCCATTTTAGGATAAACCAGTGCTCAGGCATGTATGCTTAATGGCTAAATTGGGAGAAATGTACAGGTATTAGATGAATTTATCCACTTCTTGAGCAGGCCAAGGAAGAATGTATTCTTTCACAGACTGATTTGCATTTGTTTTCTGAAAGTTTAACAGTAAAGTTCTGTTGGCAGTACAGTCTTAGATTATCCCGTATGTGTTTTTATAAAAACACTTATATGGAGGTACTTTTTATCAATATTAGTACTTTGTATTAAAGTCTCTGTATACAGTAAGGAAATAAGGTTAGGTACTCTAGTTACAGTGATATCATTATTATTAGATTCTTGGTGATTGTTGAATCATCTGATTTTTGCTTTTCATAACAGTTTTTGGGTATTGGTAAACAAGGTAAAACATAGGGAGAAAGAAAAGCAGGATTTTCTTTCAGTGACTTGTCATGAAGATATAAGTTTAGTGTGGTAATTTTCTTTTAAAGGTTTCAAACTATACTTGTTCACAATGCAGTAGTAAATGAGAAAACTGAGCAAAACTGAATATTCATTTATGCTTTATATTTCAGAAGGGACAGTTTATGTAGCCTGAGCCTTTTGCCTTTCTAAATACTCAGTGCTACAACTGCACCCAATATATTGAAAGGTGATTTATTATATTAAAAGGAATACAGAGGAAATGATATATCATATACTGTAGGTAGTGTATTCATTTCAATGCTGTTGATTGTGTTAACTCAAGACAGATGAATGTTAGACAAGCTGCAATGTCTTGTTTTGATAAAGTATATACGAAGAGACTGTTAATAGTGAATTTTCAAATATTTTTAATCTGTCATATAATTTTCATCCCTTAGTAGGTAAACTGAACCATGCCAACAAATGTGAAATGTTTAAAGTTAATCTTATACTGAGGGTTATTCATGTGAAATAATAACATTTTTGCTGAAATAAATTTTAAAATTAGGGATCTTGTGGAACTCATCCATCATATGGAGGCAATAAGTCTGAATCAGTTACATAAAGCAACATTTCCTCAGAATCAAATGATAGTTTCTTTCATAGCTATGCTTTAGAATCTACAGATTCTACAAAAATGCAGTGAGTTTCTATGGGATTAATACAAATTTTGGTAAAGGACGCCTTTGTGCTAGAAGGAAACTGAGGCTTTATGGTTAAATTATTATAATTGAATCAATATTGATATAATAGTGAGAAAGCAAAATTAATATAAATTGGCAAATATATTTATGTACATTTATGTACATTTTAGTCTAACAATTCATTTTTAGCAGGTCCTCAGAAGATTCATATTAAATTGAATTGTGCAGTGATTTAAATAACATCTTGATGTAATTTTATTAATTTAAAATGATAATGTAAAGTTTATGAAATATTTTGAAGTAGCACTTCACACAGCCAGTATGACCTTTTTGTTTTCACTCTGTGCATGTGATTTGCAGTTTTTTCTTTCATCAAGGGCATAGAAATTATTTTGCAGGATCTCATGTTTTCTGACTCTTCGAGAGCCCTTTAAGATTTATTTAGTTTAGCTGTGCGCCACATGGCTATTTATTATTCGTTCAGCCTACATAACTTTCACTTAAACGGACAGGGCATGATAAGATAAGAAGACTGGTCAGTGCTACTCCGTACAGGCAGTTAAAGTATGCATACTGATGACCCTCACCAGACCCACTGAGCCTCTATTGCAATGACCTGTACACATTGTGACTGACATACAGCCAAATGACAGGTCCCAAATGGAGCCATAAGTTGGCATGCTCACGGTCTGTTCACTGCTTAATTTTCAAATTCTCCAACATAATGGTTGCATCATGATCTGCCAATTTTAGTCATTTACGTTTTTAGTTTCTCCAGTCCATTTCTGGCCTGATTCAGTTCTTAGGCAGAGTTTTTGCTGGTGGACCAGAGTGGTCTGTTTTCTGGAAAAGGAAACAAAAACTTGATAGGAATACAGTGAATGATAATGTCTACCCTAGCTTTCAGAAAGCCTTATGAGGCAGAAACGAGAATTCAGCATGCAGATGATTGCATATCAGGTTTATTAACACAAAGTAACAGGTTATGCTGTAAAAAAAAAAAAATTATAAAAAAAAAAATCACAGTTGTTATAGTTAGGATATCATGGAAATGTAAGTACAATAAAAAGGCCCCTATAATGCTAGGGTATATGTAGCACAAGTTTGGATGATTTATATTTTAAGATTTACAACACAATTTGTGAGATCACATTTGAAAGATGGTGTGCAGGTTTCTTTCATCTTTATCTCCAGAAGGATAACACTGTCAACACTTTTTGCTTACATACAGTGTACCTAGACTACTAAAAAGGCAACTTGGATTCTAGGTTATGTTCGGTAGAAATCCATATATGTTTGGTTTAAAATTTTATAATATGTGAGGCCTCATCTGAAATACTGTGTAGAGTTTTAGTTTTATTATCAGAAGGATTGTGCCAGGTAAAAATGAAGTGAAAGTAACCAGACTAATTCCAGGCTGGTTGATAAAGAGGTATTAAGAAATAATGATAAAGTTGGATTTTTTAGATTACACAGACAGATAACCAGCAAATCCAGTTCATGTTAATGAGGAGTTGAGGTTTCTTTCTTCAACATTTGGGGCGTAGGTGGAAGCAACTAATGAACTGGGTACTACTCCATCACAGGGAACATTCATGCATATATACTTATTGTATGAATTTAGCTTTGCTAGTTGACCTGATTTGTGTGTTTGTGGGATATGTGGGGATCTTAGTACCTGCAGAACAAGACTCACCCAAACAATGTCCCTGCTGAGAATGACATGATTCAGTTAATTTAACATTGTAACAGGAAGTTGTAAGGCTAAAACCAGGTACTATATTAACAAAGGTTTTAAACAGAGTAATAGATCACTGATGGCTTGTAGTAAATTTCAAACAAATCCTAAAAAGTAGGTATATAATGTTGAAGTCCCTAGTTAAATGTCTTTTTTAAAATTTCAAAGAAGAAAAAGGAGCTGTTAGTGGAAGAAATTTTAAGTACAGAGCTCCCACACATTTACGTGATCTTCTGTCCAGTATTGAAGAAGCTTAGTCATTCATAGTGTTTAAATCATGACTAAAATCTTATCAATTTAGCATTGAATATTGTTAGAGCATAGAATGAGACTGTTTATAGTGTCTTTATAGTGATTGCTTACTATATAATTGTTGTTACAATCACCATTAGCAAACCCAAATTCAGTCCCTTATCAAATTTTTGCCAGTATCATTTTACATTTTTTTTGTATCATAGTATGTTTCGGAAGTAGACTGAAAGTACATATGTATCATTGCTTATGGGAATTTACCTTAATATTTTTTTCGTACTTTACACTTATTTTGAAAAAGTTAGGAAATTACTTGATTAGTCTTACTGGACTGAATGGCTTGTTCTGATCAATTTGTATGTACCTTTTTTTTTATTATTATTTAAATTTTTCACTAAAAAATATAATTTTTTTTTCTGCGGGAAAAAGGCGGCGATACTACAAGACTGAAAAACGTTCTCCAAGAGTTGTCGAGGACTATAGGCATTTCTTAGCACATAAGATATATATTCAAAGAAAGTCAAGTCCAACATGACCCAAAGATGAGATTGGAAAAAAAAAATTTTCGTTTGTGCAAATAACGTTTTTTTCTAGCACCTAAATAAAAAAAATCCTATTTTTAATCCACCATAGGCTGCTTAGGATATCCTATTGTCTCCAAGCCTTTTCTTATTTGTCAAATGTTAGATAATATAATGCAGTCAGATACTATTTTTGTTTTTGTTAAAGCCTGAAGATTATAGAATTAGAGATTCCATGTTGTTTTGTATTTGTTGAGAAAGAGGCTGTAAGGTAAAATGGAAATGTTTGATCATTGCGACTCATCCAGTATTATCCTGGTTGCTTCTTTAAACAAAAATATATTTCCTTCGACTGCCTGTCAAAGCTGTTTTTAGAGAAACTGAAGGAAATGGAAAGCTTCCAACACTATAGGTTTATTGTGTTAGTTTTTTATGGTTTGTGACTTGCTTTGCTTTTTTGAGCCATGTTCTCAGTGTTGTATGTAAAATTTCTATATTCTGAACAATAAAAAAATCCACTGCTGTCTTCTCAGAAATCAAGTTTACTTCTAGCTTTTTATGTTTTCATTAACTTTTTAGAACTGTGATGTGTCAGTTATTTGATAACATTACCTACCTGACAAAAATCATAAGTGTTTTCCTTTTTAATTATTTAATTATTCCTTTAATTAAGTATTTTTAACTCAAAAATTTACATCACAGTATTTTTAGTTTTAATGCAACCAACAACATAAGTACTTGTGAATTGTGTAGTAAAATGCACATTTTTAAGTCATAAGACCACATAGAGATTTGTATTCAAGAAACTAACTTACTCATCCTCATTTTTTGTTAGAAGATTGCACCAACAATTTGAAAGCTACAAAGAACAAGTGAGGAAAATTGGAGAAGATGCTCGACGGTATCAAGGAGAGCACAAGGATGATGCTCCAACATGTGGAATTTGTCGGAAAACAAAGTTTGCTGACGGCTGTGGCCATATATGCTCATATTGTCAGAGGAAATTCTGTGCCAGGTGTGGAGGCCGTGTGTCTCTCCGCTCCAACAGCGTGAGTACAAACTGCGTCAATGCACATATGCAAGATATTGAAATTGGTTATTCCATGTGATTTATATGGTTTATACAAAATTATTTTCCTAGTTATCATCATCTTCTATTTTGTATGCTGTGCATCTGTTCTTTCTATACAAAGGAAAGATGGTTGTATTGGTTGTGTCAAGTTTCTGGGAGTCATTGTTTCTGTGAAATGTGCTTGCATGCTGTTTTGTAAATCTATTGTGTTTGTGTTGTCCTGTCCATGTGCATGTTACAAAATACATATAACTTTTGTTTTGTAAATACTACTTATTTATCTGATTGTATGAAAAAACAAATGGTATGATATAAATGTGTATAATATTTAATATTTATCATACTTGTAAAAAGTCGACACATATAAGTAATCAAAAAGTCATCAGGCATGACAGAAAAGCAGGTGTTGCCCAAAAATATGCAAAGCAGCCAAAAACATAATTTATAAATTAGTCAACTTGTTTATTCATTTAAATTTAAACCCACTTTAAGGTTGCAATCATACTGCAAAAATAATAAATGTAAATTTTCTTTTTTCATATATTATAGAAAATAAAAATATAAAACATAATATTTAGCTTCAGAACTTAGTATGTAATAAGCAGCTGCATAAAGGTCAAGTGTGGAGATTTTAAATTATTCAATAGTAATCATAATGTCAGGCAGTCTGCAATGATATCTGACAGGGAAATACAAAATTATGAGGCATGCCAATCTATCATTCTTTATTTTTTGCAACATCTTTCACAGCAAGCATTCACATAAAAGGTTTTTAAAGGTAATATAATAATACAATTCATTAATTTGAAAAATAAATGTACATAAAAGAGTAAAAGCCAATTTCAGGACAGTGGTTTTTTTTTTATGAAAATGCTAAGATTTAAAGGTACATGAGAACTGATTAACAGTAAGTATTCATAAGCTATAGTTGGCATTATGCCACCAGGGTACAGTAAAATCAGTGTCAAGAAAAATAAGATAAATGTGTAGCAATTGAGAAATTACAAAAAATATGTGCCAACAGCCGAGATTTAAATATTCTGTCTAGAGGAACCTGACAAACACACCTAGAGAAAAGGCTACAAGGGAAATACATTTCAATGAGAAATTTTGTAGCAAGATTTTCTGACAGACAGAAGATATGGACATCAAATTATTTTGATTTTGTAACAGCCTTATATGGTATACATAGTTTTTATAAATGTTTTGGACATGGAAATTTGCAGCTTTGTATGAAAGTAATACAAAGAAAAATAAATATTCTTATGGCAGTAAGCTAGTTTAGTATCGCTTATAGTTTAGTGTTATATGGTCATTGTTTTTCGTCAGAATCAAGGGTCTGGAAATGGTGTATAGCTCAGTTGATAAAGGAACACTTCAGTTTATTGTGCATTTTCATAGTACATTACTATTCATAGCCTCCACTGGAAGTTTGATGTCAGTTGCATTATTGTATACCTTAGTAGTCTTGATGCACAGTTTTTGTACAAGTGTCAAAGAATCCTCACAGTCTCAGATTATCAACAAAGTTATTATGAATTATATTATCATATCAACTTTTTTATTTCTGGAATTTCTTAGCACATTCTTTGGCATTTGCTTAAAGAAGAAAACCTATTTAGGTTCATCACTACTTACAATTTATTTATTTATTTTAAATCACAGCTTCAATTTTTCTTTAAGCATCAAATAATTATTTCAAATATCTGACATTGTGTCACTGTAGATTTTTTATTTTTTTTTTGGTTTATCAGCATTCAGCTTTCTCAGTATTTCCTCTTGCTGAATACTATTTTTGTACCAGTAGCTGTCAATAAGTATAAAATCATGGTATTTGATTGGATGTGTGTTTGTAGTCATGATTTTGCGGTTGTCTTGTTTATTCTCCTTTCTTTGCTTTTTCTTGTAAATCTGTAGGTGGTGAGATGTGAAGAGTTGAGAAAAAGGGGTTGTGCATTTGCTTCTACTATCTATAGCCATTTTGTTTGTGTCATTACAACTGGTAAGCATCTACAGTGCAAATACTGCAGCTCAGTGATGCAAGAACATTAGACCACATTTTTTCCATCATTATAGTAAATCACAATACTTAATAACGATTTAGGTACAAGTAAGTGTATAGCAAAGTCAGTTGTGTTTTTATACCAGTCACATTTTACAAAGTATAAGCTGATGCACAAAGAAACTCCAATCAAGTGTGTGTGAATAGGAAACAACTATTAAAGATACTATGAAAAAGGTATTTGAAAAGAAAACAAATTTATGCCATAACCTTATGGAATTGATGCCATGAACTTAGCATATATGTTACAGACCTTTACTAAGTGATTTTAAAACAAACTGTTGGTTTATAGATTTTCACACATTTCATCAATAAATGCAATTTTATTCAAGCTTGAAGCGATAGTTGAATGCAGGACAAATTCAGATAGAATATCTAAATACTGTATAATGTTTGATGTTATGACAGAGTATTTCAATGCCTGTCCAATCACATATACTTAAACCAGATCTTCAACACATAGAATGTATTTATAAATAAATACATAATCATTGTTTTATAGATGAATCATATTTAACTATGTGATAGAAAATGTATAAAAAAGTGTTTTATAAATTTAGTTCAGTGGATGTCCTGTGGCCTGTGGCTTCAGATACTCATCCCACCAACTTTTGTTTGGACTCGTAGTTTAATTAAGAAAATGTTATTTCCCAATTTCTATGTTTTGGGGTCAATGCAGAAATTAATTAATATAGTATGTGCACTAAATTTTTTGAAAAGTAGCAAGCATTTATGTATATTACATACAGATAATTTAGTGTTAATTATTTTATTGGTTTTTAAAGTTTTTATCATCATCATGATGTTCTGGTTACTCAGTCTGCTGTTTACTATCAAGATGGCGTAGTTCAGGATAAATCAATGATACTTTAGATACTATTCCAGTAGCATGTAAAGAACTATCTGAATTTTATGTAAGTCATTATTCTCCAGATATTCCTTTTTCCTTCTTTTATTTTCACATTTAAGATTTCCTGGTAATGATGACAAGTTTAGTGAAGCTGCAGTACAAAATTAAGACAACAGACCTAAGGTTAATTCTGCTTATCGTAAATGGTGAATTTACTAAAGAAGTATTAAATTCCTGATGCCGTATTTTCAAGGCTATGTTTTGCAGTAAACAATACTGAAATGTGAATTGACTTTCAAGGCCCCAAAGTGGATGATAATTACAAAAAACCCTCAGCGTGTCACAAGGACAGTCATTTTAATATCATTTAAGTGTTGCAAGAGGATGGAAGACTTAATGTACTCATTAAGTATATAAGCATGTTTTATGAGATTAAAAAAATGTGTTTTTTTGGTGCTCTGCACATTTAAATATGGGGAAAACATAGCAGCATGTTTTTAATCACCAGAATGTCATCATTAACAAGCGTCTATAATGCGACCATGAATGAGCAGTCAGATGCTCAGCTGGCTATACAGATGATAAAAACTAGAACACAACAGGATTAACTGTGGATTAGTTCAATTTAGCTCAGATCTCGTTCCATTGCTCGCTGCAACAAAACTAAGGATCATCTCCTACTGGCACCATACTTCTTAATCTGTTCTTGATGCTAATACATTACTATCTTAGGAAACCTGTAACTGACCCATTGCATCTCAATTGCCCACGTATCCTGACTAACTAAGGATTTATCTCCACCAACATCTATGCTTCTTGTACATTTATCCCACTTGCCTTCTGACATGCCATTTTCTTCTGCCACCTAACACTGAACTCACAGCACACTGGCAACAGCAAGCATTTTAAACCAACTTATAGGGCTCACTTTTAGAGCTGTCTTTGTAGGTGTTTTAGGGTCATGGGTTTACATTGTTAAATTCTGGGACTGGTAATAAATTTATCCTGTTCAGTTAGTGATAATATAGGCCTGTCTTCTAATTTCAAAGTAAATGGTTATACTAGAGGCTGGAATTGCCAGGGGCGCTATGACGCAAAAACTAGCATAGTACATCCATGACAATATAATAACTTTAAAGTTTTGCAATGTACTATTAAGTACTGCAGTGAAGTTTTGTCATATACTAGAATTTATTATACCTTCTTTTCCTTTAAATTAAAAGCCATTTCTTTATAGGCAAAAAGTTGCTCAACTATTACACTTAAAACTCCATGATTCAATTTATCCCAGTTATTTTTATTTGTTTTTAACTATCATAATGGCTCTTAAGAATCCTTGCAGTCTTCACATTAAGAATGGGAATGCTCTGCTACGGTATAGTAACAACACACACACATATTGATTGTGTTTTTAACTTTAGATCAGGGCCTGTTCTTTAGCTCAGAGACTGTATTTTGTAGTGATGTTTCAACCAAATAATGAATATTAGAATGTTTAACATTTATTGTTTGAATAAATATGCACATGTGGATTTAAAAATTTGCAAGCTACATCCATACATGTTAGCATATGAGGTCCTTCTCAGTAGACCAATAATGTGCTGTCTGTACTAAGGATTGCACCCATAAGTCGAGATATAGCTGAGATTTTTGAATGACAATCTACCACAAATTACCGCATAGACGCAGGTTCGAATCATGCTTGCGGCTCATTGTTGAATGAAAGAAAATATCACTAAAATAAATAAATTCAAAAACTTTCTCATCAGCGAATTTGAGTTCTTCATTGCAGGTGTAGATGTTTACTTTTCTTCTTGATTAAACAAAACCCTTTAGTGAATGATTGATTTGTCAAAGGAACACATGAGCAACAAGCATAGTTAAACATCACACTTAAACAAACTGCCGGCCCATTCTATTGAATCAGGATTACAACAAATAATAATGCCTTTCACTTACTTATATAGCACCTTTATCAAGCTCTCAGATGGCTGCACAGATAATCAAGAGAAGTACAATAAAAATAAAAGCACAATAAGAATGAATAAATAACAGAGCACAGCCTTATGTTTGTATATATTTATAAAATTTGAGATGTAATATATTCTAGTTGATGTTGAAATTCAATTAATTTGAAGTAGGTAAAAATAAATATTTGGAAATGTTGGAAAGGGAAAGTGAAATGTTTATATACATAGCACGAAACAACTATATATATTGTAGTAAACACTACAAGACCAGTGGCACACACACCGCTAGTTTAATTTTAGATATTTATATATGTTATATAATTTTATATAATGTGTATATGTGTGTGTGTGTGTGTGTGTATATATATATATAATATATATATATATATATAATGTGTGTGTGTGTGCTGCGGTGGGTTGGCACCCTGCCCAGGATTGGTTCCTGCCTTGTGCCCTGTGTTGGCTGGGATTGGCTCCAGCAGACCCCCGTGACCCTGTATTCGGATTCAGCGGGTTTGAAAATGGATGGATGGATGGATGTGTGTGTGTGTGTGTGTGTGTGTGTGTGTGTATATATATATACTGCTCAATAGAATTAAAGGAACACTTTTTAATCAGAGTATAGCATAAAGTCAATGAAACTTATGGGATATTAATCTGGTCAGTTAAGTAGCAGAGGGGGTTGTTAATCAGTTTCAGCTGCTGTGGTGTTAATGAAATTAACAACAGATGCACTAGAGGGGCAACAATGAGATGACCCCCAAAACAGGAATGGTTTAACAGGTGGAGGCCACTGACATTTTTCCCTCCTCATCTTTTCTGACTGTTTCTTCACTAGTTTTGCATTTGGCTACAGTCAGTGTCACTACTGGTAGCATGAGGCGATACCTGGACCCTACAGAAGTTGCACAGGTAGTCCAACTTCTGCAGGATGGCACATCAATACGTGTCATTGCCAGAAGGTTTGCTGTGTCTCCCTGCACAGTCTCAAGGGCATGGAGGAGATTCTAGGAGACAAGCAGTTACTCTAGGAGAGCTGGAGAGGGCCATAGACCCATCAGCAGGACCAGTATCTGCTCCTTTGGGCAAGGAGGAACAGGATGAGCACTGCCAGAGCTCTACAAAATGACCTTCAGCAGGCCACTGGTGTGATTGTCTCTGACCAAACAACCAGAAAGACCTCATGAGGGTGACCCAAGGGCCCCATGTCCTCTAATGGGCCCTGAGCTCACTGCCCAGCAGCATGCAGCTCGATTGGCATTCGCCATAGAATACCAGAATTGGCAGATGCACCACTGGTGCCCTGTGCTTTTTACAGATGAGAGCAGGTTCACCCTGAGCACGTGACAGAAGTGAAAGGGTCTGGAGAAGCCATGGAGAACATTATGCTGCCTGTAACATCATTCAGCATGAGCAGTTTGGTGGTGGGTTAATGATTGTCTGGGGAGGCATATCCATGGAGGGTCACACAGACCGCTACAGGCTTGACAAAGGCACCTTGGCTGCCATTAGGTATCAGGATGAAATCCTTGGACCCATTGTCAGACCCTATGCTGGTACAGTGGCTCCTGGTGCACGACAATTCCTGGCCTCATGTGGTGAGAGTATGCAGGCAATTCCTGGAGGATGAAGGGATTGATACCATTGACTGGCCACCACACTTTCCTGACCTAAATCCAATAGAACACCTCTGGGACATTATGTTTTGGTCCATCCAATGCCACCAGGGTGCACCTCAGACTGTCCAGGAGCTCAGTGATGCCCTGGTCCAGATCTGGGAGGAGATCCCCCACAACACCATCTGTCATCTCATTAGAAGCATGCACCGATGTTGTCAGGCATGTATACAAGAACACAGGGGCCATACAAAGTGCTGCGTACAATTTTGTGTTGGTGCAATTAAATTTTCGCAAAATGGACTAGCCTGCCACATAATTTTTTCACTCTGATTTTTGGGGCGTCTTTGAATTCAGAGCTCTTTATGTTGATCATTTTCATTTCCATCAAACGATTCGGCATCCTTTCGTTCCTAACACATTACCCAGTCTATATCAGTATAGATATCCAGGAGGATTTCTTTTTCCCATTGAGATCTGATGTGTTTTCAAAGTGTTCCTTTAATTTTTTTGAGCAGTTTATATATATATATATATATATATATATATATATATATATACACACGAGGTGTGGCAGAAAAGGTTTGGATTTTTTTCTCCTAAATAATAAAAACCATCATTTAAAAACTGCATTTTGTGTTTACTTGTGTTATATTTGACTAATGGTTAAATGTGTTTGTTGATCAGAAACATTTTGTATGACAAATATGCAAAAGAATAAGAAATCGGGAAGGGGGCAAATAGTTTTTCACACCACTGTATATGGATGTATATGTATGTAATATATATATATATATAAAATATATACAATATAAAATATATACACATACCTTTTCTAACTTAGCAAGCAGTCGGCACAAGACAGGAACAAACCCTGGACTGGATGACAGTCCAAGTGCCTATTTATTTATTTTAATTTATTAATTTATTCACACACACTGTCTTGTTAATCACTTCTGTACATTAAGACTTTCATACAGATAAGAAATTCACAGGCCCTATATACTGTAAGGTAGAAATCAACATCTTAAATAAGAAAAGAGAGTGCAGGCAGGGTGGAATGGATGGAGAAGAGGGTCAGTAGTGATTTGTGACAGATGGGTATCAGTGAGAGTAAAAGAGAAGGTCTATAGGATGGTAGATAGACCAGCTATGTTATATGGAGAGCCGGTGGCCCTGACCAAAAAACAGGAGACAGAGCTGGAGGTGGCAGATATAAAGATGTTAAGATTTGTATCAATGGGACGACGATGGACAGAATTAGAAACGAGTATATTAGAAGGTCAGCTTAAGTTGGATAGTTGGGAGACAAAGTCAGAGAGTCGAGATTGTGTTGGTTTGGACATGTGCAGAGGAGCGATACTGTTTATATTGGAAAAAGGATGCTAAGGATAGAGCTGCCAGGCAAGAAGAAAAAAGGAAGGACTAAGAGAAAGTTGATGGATGTGGTGACAGAGGACATGTAGGTGATGGGTGTAATGGAGCAAGATGCTGAGGACAGTTATTCCATTGTGGTGATCCCTAACAGGAGCAGCTGAAAGAAGAAGAAGAAAAAGTAAGAAAAGCAACTTAATCCTCTAACAAATCAATACAGTAATCGGGCAGGAGAAAAAGCTTGTCCTTCTGCAGCATTTATTACTCTTCAGCTATTGCTTGAACAGGGAGCATTCATCTGCAGGAGTGTCAAACTCCAGGCTTGGATGGCCGCAGGTTTTTATTCTAACCCTTTTCCTGATCAGTGACTAGTTTTCACTGCTAATTGACTTCTTTTCCCTTCATTTTAATAGCCATGCTTTTAAGGATTCACCCCTCTGAACTGATTCTTTTCTTCATTAAATGGTACCAACCAGAAATTAAATGAGAAGTGAGCCGCCAGATGACCAGCTAAATCAGGGGCTTCAAATTCCCACCAATTTCACTCCAACCAGTTTCTTATTGAGAAGCCGATTTTTGCTGTTAATAAAACCCATTATTTAATTCATTGGCCTGTTGCTGCTCTCATTCTGCCATAGCAGACATTTCCAAAGCTGTTGAATTTCTGTTTTTTGTAAGAACACCATCAAAATGTGTTGGCGACCTGAGATATCACCCATACTTTATTTTCAGATAATATGTGATCGGCACAGGTGAGCTTGTCATGTGGCGGCTCCTTTTGTGTCTCATTATTGTTTGGATGCTAATTAAGGAAAAAGAAACAACTAAAGAGCCTGAGTAAAGTTAATTAAAACTAAAGATAAGGAAGCTAATTAGCAGCAAAAACTGGTCACTAATAAATAAGATGGTTACAAAGAAAACCTGCCGCCACTGCGGCCAACCAGAACCGGAGTTCGACATCCCTGTTGTACAGCATGATCAGAATCGTCTGAATATTAAAAGGTGTAGGTCTATTTTATAAGCATATTTTGTAATGTCAGTGTTAATATAAAAATAACTATAATTATTATTATTCTATATTAGTATTAATGTGAACAATGTGTGAAATTAGTGAAATTATATATATAATATTTTTACTGTAGTAATTAATTAAGAATTATTGGTCTTTATATACCAGAAAGACAATCCTGTGGTTTTCTGTAGGAAATATGTACACTTGGTTCATCTATCTTTTCAGTTAAAAATGATCTCACCCAAACAATGAATTAAAAAAAATAAATAAATAAAAGTTTTTAAATTGCCAAAAATGAAGTCAAGGAAAAGAAAGTTTTCACTTTCAATGATTTGTATTTTTATGATTATAAATTTCACCAATGTTTATTTGTACATTATTATCTTTATTTACACATTTTGCACACATATTTAATAACTGCAATAAACTGCACCAAGAATGTTAAAAAAATAATTTTAAAAAAGTGTACATGAATGTATATACTGTAAATCAGTTAATAATCCATTTAGACTACCAGATTAGAAACAATATGTCACATATGTAGTCGTATATCAAAGGGTAGTAAAACAACAATAATCAATACATTTATGAAACTTTTATGATAAAATTTAATAAATATATATTTTTTACTTAAGGTTATTTATCTCCACAAACCGAGACTCGTGCATAACATTTTTAGAAAGTTCAAAAATAATGCAAACCTCAAAGCGTGTGTGTACCGACTCAAACACGTCTTTGCAGCATACATTAATTGACAAGAGGCTGGCCTGCCCTTTCTGATTTTTGGTAGCCGACACGAGCCATGATTCGCCAATTCATGGTAGCTGACTGAACCGTCATTGGCCAATTCTTCATAGCCGGAATGGGCTGTGAGTGGTCAATTCTTAGTAGACATGGAGATGTCAGACGTGGAGTTTGTCACAATTAACTGCAGACCGATATACCTCCCCTGTGAATTCAATGCCATACTGCTAACTCCTGTGTATATAGCACCAGATGCTAATGCTAACTCTGCTCTGGGGCTTTTGCATGACACCATCAGCAGTAAACACAGCAAGTATCCTGAGGCTGTTCACATCATTTCTGGGGACTTTAATCATGCAGATCTGAAAGCAGTTCTCCCCAAATTCCATCAACACATAAACTGTGCAACCAGGGTTGTAAAAACACTGGACAAGCTGTACACAAACATCAGACAGGCCTATAGGGCTAGACCCCTAGCACACCTTGGCCAGTCTGATCACACATCTTTGTTTCTGATACCTGCATATACCCCTCTCAGAAAACAAGCTCCCACTATGACCAGGACTGTTACCATATGGCCCGAGGAGGCCTCCCAACAGTTGAAGGATTACTTCCAGAGAACTGATTGGGAGCTTTTCGATCACCAAGACTTGGAGAACCACACTACGGCATTCCTGGATTACATCAGGTTCTGCATGGTCAACGCCACCAGGGACAGATGAATAAGGATTATCCCTGGATAACGAGGGATGTCCAGAGTCTGCTGAAAGGCAGGAGTACTGCTTTCGGGTCTGGGGATGGGACTCTTTACAGTGTAGCCTGAGCGAACCTGAAGAGAGGCATCTGAGAGGCCAAGGCAACATACAGAAGGAGGATAGAGGACCATCTGAGGAGCAACACCAGGCAGGTATGGCAGGTTGTCCAGCACATCACCGGATACAAATCCAGCAACTCCTCGGCTGCTGTGGGAGATGCTTCTCTGGCAGAGGAGCTGAACATCATCTTTGCCCGCTTTGAGGTGACACCAACAGCAGTTCCATCACAGCCGCCTGTTCACAACAGCAACGTACTCATGGTGGAAGAGTGTGAGGTGAGGCGGGTGATGAGGAAGGTGTACCCGAGGAACGCTGCAGGACCTGACGGTGTGGCTGGACAGGTGCTGAAAGACTATGCGGATCAACTGGCAGGAATCTTCACTAGGATTTTCAACCAATACCTGTCCCAGGCCACAGTCCCATCCTGCCTCAAGTCCTCAATCATTGTTCCGCTGCTGAAAAAATTCATATGTCTGAATGATTTCCGCCCAGTGGCACTCGCATCTGTCATCATGAAGTGCTTTGAGAAACTGGTGGGGAGTCATATCATTGCCTGCCTGCCAGCAGACCTGGACACATTTCAATTTGCGTACAAAGCAAAGAGATCCATGGAGGACACTGTGGCCACAGCCGTTCATGCTGCCCTGACCCACCTGGAGCAGCAGGGGACTTATGCCAGGCTGCTCTTTGTGGATTTCAGCTCGGCATTTAACACTATCCACCTACAACGACTGGTGTTCACACTGGTAGATCTGGGACTTCCATCACTCATGTGCAGTTGGATACTGGACTTCTTGTCTGGTCGCTCCCCGGGGTCAGGCTGGGTCTCCACACTTCCACTGCTCTCAGCCTCAACACTTGGAGGCGTAGGGTTGTGTGCTTAGCCCGCTTCTCTACACCCTGTACTCATATGACTGTGTCCCCACTCACCATAGCAGCAAGATCATAAAGTTCGTTGATGACACGATGGTGGTCGGACTTATCTCGGGCAAGGAAGGTTTAGGTTTAGGTTTAGTTTATTTATATAGCACATTTACAACAGCCACACGACTGACCAAAGTGCTGTACATTTAGAAACAACAACATAAAATAGAAATATACGATTTAGCCAAAAGAAGCACAGCAGAAACACATAAAAATAATTTGTATAAATATATCTATACATATACATATATCTACAATTACACACATCTAGGTAGGCAAAATAAGGCCTAGTAAGCCAGAGAGAACAGATGTGTTTTTAAAATAGATTTAAAAATAGTCAGACTAGGAGCCATTCGGATTTCAATAGGCAGATCATTCCAAAGACGAGGCCCAATTACAGAGAAAGCACGGTCACCTCTACGCTTTAGTCTGGAGTGTGGAATTAAAAGAAGGTTCTGATCACCGGATCTCAAACTTCTCAGGGGGGTATATTGGTGAAGCAATTCAGATAAATAGATGGGTGCTTGTTGGTGTAGTGTTTTAAAAACAAATAATAAGATTTTAAAATGTATTCTAAATTGAACAGGCAACCAATGAAGGGACTTCAGAAGCTGAGTCACATGATCCATTTTTTTCTTTTTTAAAAGAAATTTAGCAGCTGCGTTCTGGACCAATTGAAGACGGGCAATTTGGGATTTGGAGATGCCATAATAAAGAGAGTTGCAATAGTCGAGGCGAGATGTAATAAAAGCATGTATGGCCATCTCCAGGGTCTTGTCAGTGAGATAAGGTTTAATTTTTGCAAGCGTGCGAAGCTGATAAAAGCTCGATCCGATCACGGCAGAGACTTGTTTGTCAAGTTTTAATGAGTCATCTAACAGGACACCCAGATTCCGAACCTGTGAAGACCTGAAAGCTGATAAAGGTCCCAGGTCAAATTCCGGGGCCTTCATATGTTCAGAAGGGCCAAAGACTATCACCTCAGTCTTCTCTTCATTTAAGGATAAGAAGTTTTGGGATAGCCAAGATTTAACTTCATCTAAACAAGACAACAAGGCATTCATAGCCAGTGGATCAGTTTTCTTAAAAGGTAAATAAATTTGTGTGTCATCAGCATAAAGGTGAAATGATACCCCATGTTTTCTAAAAATAGAGCCTAGAGGTAGCATATACAGAGAAAATAAAGTGGGAGACAACACAGAGCCTTGAGGAAGACCACAGGAGAGAGAGGACGTCGAGGAGGAGAAGTCTCCTAGCCTAACCACGTATTTTCTATCAGATAAAAATGACTGAAACCATTTTAAAACTGTGCCAGAAAGACCCACCCAGGACTCTAGTCTATTTAGTAATATCGAATGATTAATAGTGTCGAAAGCAGCTGATAAATCTAATAGAACAAGGACCACAGAATCCCCCGTATCAGTGGCTAAAAAGATGTCATTTAACACTCTCAAGAGGGCTGATTCGGTACTGTGGGCCGCCTTGAAACCAGATTGAAAATGCTCAAACAAATTGTTTAAAGCAAGAAAAGATTGAAGTTGGAAAAACACAATCTTTTCCAAAACCTTAGAAAGAAACGGTAGGACCGAGATAGGGCGATAGTTTTTTAAAACTGACAAATCGAGTGAAGGTTTCTTGAGGAGGGGAGTAATAGTAGCCACTTTCAAATTAGAAGGAACCACGCCTGTTGAGAGGCACTTATTAAAAAAGGACGCTAAGGTGAGCTGGCATACAGGGACAAAGTGGAGCGAGCGGCTGTCAGAATGGTGCAGAGTCAATAACCTGCTCCTCATCAATACAAAAATGAAGGAGCTTGTTATTGACTTTAGAAAAAACAAAACTGACATCCAGCCACTCATCATTGGCGGGGCCTGTGTGGAGAGGGTCCCGGTGTTCAGACTTCTAGGCATTGAGCTGGAGGATGACCTGACCTAGAGCGTCAACATCAAGGAGCTGCTAAAGAAGGCGTAGCAGAGACTGCATTTTCTGAGAATCCTCAGAAAGAACCATCTCCCCAAAAATCTGCTCCTTGCCTTTTATCACTGTTCCATTGAGATTGTGCTCACATACGGACTGTGTGTGTGGTACGGCGGCTGCACATTTCCTCAGAAAGGAAAGCGCTCCACAGGGTTATCAGGACAGTGGAGAGAACAATTGGTTGTACACTCCCCACTCTGGAACAAATCTACACCTCCAGATGCCACAAAAAGGCAATAGACATTTCACAGGATTCATCACATCCCGGTCATTGCCTCTTCAAGCTTTTGCCATTGGGCAGGAGATAAAGAGTAATGAAAACCAGGACAAACCGCCTTAAAAACAGCTTTTTAATTTAACTAATTAATATGTTCATGGAGCATCATTGCAGTTCAGGCCAGATTTACTGTTCACATGGAAATTATCTTTTGTTTACCAAGGTAAGGGTGAACGCAGCTCCTGTAAGTTGTATGTGGATGCAGCAATCGAATAAGATACTGCAAATTCAGCTCGGGTATTTTGTGCAAACATTTTCCTAATTCTCAGTTTCACATGAAGAAAAGATGGTTATAGTGCAAAGTACATGCTCCTTTGAATTTCCTTTAGTTACAATAATTCTTGTTGATTCCAGAATCTACCATTCAATAGAACTTAATTATTGCTAAGTATGCAAAGCAAGAATCTAATTGCAAGAAGCAGTTTCCATAGAATGTTTGTAGCCCCTTCTACAAGACACTACGTGGTACAGAAATAACATTAAGCTTTTTCCCAAATCTATGCAAAGCAAACAGAAAGGATTGACAAACTCCCAAAAGCCCTCAAAATTGGGCCACTCTTCTGTGGTTAGGAACAGAAGTCAACATTTCTCCTCCAAATTCAACTCTCTGATATAATCTCCATTCCATTTCATTGTCATAGGTTTTCCAGAAAGGCAGAGGAGTGTGATCCTTTGGTAACGTGAACACACCCTTTTGCCTCCCTTATTAAAATGTAGAACTAATAGCACAATCCACCAGTCCTGAGATACTGTTCCTGTGTTAACAACCATGCAGTGGCATGTTTTTTGAAACGCTCCACAATATTTAGTGCTTTCAGTATGTTTGCTTGATGCCATTACAGATACAGATCCTTGTAGCAGCCTTCTCTTTAAGGTCTTCAGGTTTTTTCAGACTCTAACTTCTTGATCTTTCTAGAGCTGTAGCTTTTTAAGATAGAGCTGAACTCATTCTTTTGTAAGCAGTAGTCATTTCTAGAATACAATAACTACTTGTTTGGGTACTTCCCATCTATCTAGCTTGACCTTTAATTATTCATCATTAATTAATAATGAACAAATTGGTATTAGTGGCCTCCTTTAAAAAAAACGTTAGGGCGGCGCGATTAAAACAGTTATGAAAACTCGGGTCGCAAATACGTAAAGTTTGAGAAACGCAGGTATAATACCATATTTATAAAATATGAAGCACCTCATTAAAATATTTTCCTTCTTGAAAGTCTTTCATAGATACGTAACAGTTTCTCATTAAATGGTTCTGTGGGGGGCTTTTTTGAAATCAGTGAAAGCCGTATCTTTAAATCCAAGCTGTTTAATTCAACAAAGAATGTGGCTGTGACTTCGTATCGGCTTTGATCTCACAGTGGCGTTTACTTTATAAACAGCAGTGATTGGGCAAGCTTTAATATTTTGCAAAAGTTATTAAGGGTCTAGTTTTGATTCTGCCTGCATCTCTTTGTTGAAAGCTAATGACGAAACCTGTGACATAACAATCCAAATCTATTTAATTCAACTCCAGGTCCCACCAGTACTGGGCAAAAGGCATCTCATCTAAAGGATGGTGCCATATTTTCAGCACATTGTCCCTCATCACTGCACTAGGGAATTGCGATCCACATTCAGACCACAGGGTAAGTGCCCCCTGCTGGTCTTACCAACACCTCTACCAGCAGCAACCTAGGCTTTTTAAGAAAGGCCTAACTGCAACCTGCAGTACTTATGACGTAGGTTAGGTAATCCCACAACATCAGTCACAAAATGCCCTTTGAGTCAGATAACACTCCTACAACCCTAATCTTAACCATAGTGTGACAGGGCCCTAATGTTAACTATAGTCTAATGCAATGGGTGTTTTGTGACTAACATTGAGGGTGTTTCGTGATGTTGGGGCATTACATGACTGACCTCACAGGTACTGCAGTCTGCAATTACACTCTGTTGGGCTTTTCCTGGATGGTCTGCCATCCAAGAACTGGCTGTGTTCGAACATGCTCAGCTTAAGATGGATGACCTGCTCTAAAGTGCATGTGGAATGGCTGCTACTCTTCCACAAAATCCCACAAACCGTTTTGCTCATTTTAATGCACCTGAGCTGCTGCATGTCTTATACATACAGTATGCTTAATCAATGTACTTTAAAATTATTAAATTAGTCTGTACAAAAATACTAATGCTGTAAAGAACTTTGTATTTGACTTGTTATACATTGGTCCCACTTTTATATACAGTATACATAATTCAGGATGCTTCATAGCCTACTGTGTCTGCAAATTTTGAGTATTATTAATAATTGTATTTATTGTACAGAAATAAGTAGAAGGACTTTTATTTTGTTTGTGTAACAAATCTACAAAGGGCCAAGGAAGCTCTTATTAGAAAGATGGAAAATATCACAAAATGCTCCCTGTAATACAGGAGAGCCACCACAGAAAAAAAACATAGTTGTTGAAAAGAATATGAAAAAAGGCCACATTTATCCATCACTTTTCTTGAAGGTCTGGAAGAGTAATGAACTTGCTCATCAGAACTTCATATATAACAAACAGACTGTGCTGTTCATTACTGGGTAAACACATAGTAAAATTTATTTCCTTGGCTAATTTATCACAAAAGCTTCTGTCAGCACCATGGCCCTTGTGAATAGAGAACATCATTTTAGTGTGCACCTTTAAGGTCTACAGGTAAAAGAAGAAACATAGTAAACACTGATAGAGCTAATATCTTATTATTTTTAAAAAAGATCCTTTAAAAGCCTAGTTAGGCTAGATATTCATTTCTGTGTTGACATTTCAGTTAGCTTGCATGTTTTGTATTTTATTTAATTTTATTTAAAATAATAAATATGTATTCTTCCTTAAACAAAATCCATACATTTCATTTGCTATGGCATATTTAATAAAATGTTATTTTTTATTATATATTTGTTATTGAAAGTGTAGAATCTATTTTTATGTAAAAGATGTACTTGTATCAGAACTTGGTATCGGCCTACAGTGTTTATGAAGTGCTTGGTATTGATGTCAGCTGTCAAAAAATGCTATTGGCGCATCCTTAGTATCCACAGCTGTTCGTGGTGTAAACTTTTCACCAAATGTAACATGTTCACTGTAACTCATACCTACTGTATTTTAAATAAAAAAAAAACACTATTGTAAAAACATTAAAACCTATTATATTAATTTGGGTTACAATAGATACTCATTGTGCCTTCCATCATCATTGTATTATCACATGTACAGTATACAAACTTCCATTCTGAAATTGCTAGTCCAAACTGTTGTCATTAATAGAAGTGTGGTAATTAAAATGAATAGGTTTCACTGTCTCTTTTGTTGGTACTGTTATGGTTGTCAAAATTATCATGGTTCCATGATATCAATTCTACAGCCTATGTTCAGAATACACTTCCAGTTCACTCTGGCTTTTGGCAGTTGAACCACGTAGGTTATCAAAGGGTATGACTAGAGTTGCAGCCCACTCAAAAGAGCCTGCACCAGCATTGTTACTTGACAAAGAGGGCAGATGGAGTGGCATCTGGAAATACTTTGGCTTTGTGCCAATTGGGAACGGAAACACATTAGATACATGTAAGCCTGTAAGTAAGATTTGTTACAGCCCAGTACCACCTAAAGGGACAAACACAGCTAATTTAGCCAAACACTAGAAGATCCGACACATGAGTATATAAAAAGAATTTCAGGAGGTGGCTATCTTTTTTCCTAAGTTACAGAAATATTAATCAACCTGTAAACTACTGTGTGTGATTTAGGGATGCAACGTTTGGGTTTATTTATTTTTTTTCTACAGGTTGAAACCTCTTTTTTTTATTCAATTAAATGTTTAATGCATTAGGGTAAAGGGTTTGCAATTACTTTTTACCTGAGGGCCAGTTTTATTCTGCGCAGTTCATTCGGGGGCAGCAATCTTTGGCACTTTGACTCAGTCACTCCCTTGACATTTAAACCCTTGCTGGGGTGTATGCTGCCATAACACATTACTTTGTTTTGTTTTATTTTATTATGTGAGATTTTAAAATGTATTTTATTACATTTACTATAGAATACACGACTGTATACCTTTTTAGTGTTTAACTGTATAAACAGTGATGATACTCCTCTGTGTGCCTATACACTCGAATTAAAACTTGTTTACTTTTTATTGTTTACAAAATTCTACTCTTACATTTTTAAAAAAATTGTACTAAATATTTGCATTTAATGGCTAAAATTTCTATTTGTTTTCATCAATGGAAATATTTTAATGCATATAGAATTATATAGCGTGAAATCATGAGAAATAAAATTTAGAATTACAGCCCATATTTAAAACCTTTGAATGTAACTTGTAGCTTGGTAAGGTGAACACTCTTTATTTCCTAGAAGTGGTTGGTTAAGAAGTAGCAACAATGTGTGTCTGTTGTTAAGTTGCTAATAGACATGGTTTCTCACAAGAAACAAGGCTTTTTTCTTACAGCACAGGTAGTCGAGGACCCTTTGTTCCCTGTTCCTGAATGTTCCAGGAAGTTGTCATAAGTGTAGCCATAGGTTATTTAAAGAGAGTGAATGAATATTGGGAAGAGCAAAATGATAAAGGGACATACATCAAAAACTCTCCCACAAGACACAAAGTCCACCTCCCTAAACCACAACTATCAGCTTACATTTTTCCATCCCCAATCCTCCCCCCAGAAACATCAAGTCTGATCCCCGATATCCATCAGAAGAACAAGACAGTAAATCACAAAATAGAGCTTGGCAATTAATTGAATGTAATGTGTCATCTCCTTTTTAAAGATCTCTCTCACATATAAGCATAATAATAAAATAATTATAATGTGATTAACATGAGCTACTCTGTTATGAGCAAGTTACTGGACTGGAATATGTTGAATGGCAGGTGGGGATAGGGAGCATACACTTTTACAGCGCATTGCAGCACCCACCAAATGACAAAACACAACAGGATCTTAGTTGGTAACACCCCAGGCAGACACGCAGTCCCACCCTTCTGGAAATGACCATCTATCTGCCATAGCCAGGTGTTGTGGTCGTCCCCTTGGCCTGGTCCAGATGCTCGGGTCCTCAACAATGAGAATCCTTCGAGCCGGATCAGCCTCTGGGAAATTTACCACATGACCGTTGAGATGTAACTGATGCTCCCCCTATCGTAGGTAATGTGTTCATTTGAGACTCTGTGAGCAACCGCTTGTTCGAGACAAAGTCAAAGCAGCAGTACCCAAGGATTCTCTGAAGCAGCACAGTACTAAAGAAGTCTAGTCTTCACCTCAGGTCACAGGAAAGCCTCCGTGTCTTGCAACCATATAGCAAAACAGGAAGCACCTGGGGCCTCATGTATGAACAGGTGTACGCACAGAAACGTTGCGTCCGAACGTTTCCACATTCAAATCGTGATGTATAAAACCTAAATTTGGTGTAAAGCCACGCACATTTCCACGGTAGCTCATACCCTGTCATACGCAAGTTCTCCGCTCGGTTTTGCAGACTGGTGGCACCCAGCGTCAAAGCAATGCTACTGTTCCTGCGTGGTTTATATTTCTTGTTCAGATCCACATCCCTGACACGGCTTTATAAATACACTGAAATTAACCGCATGTTGTTTATTAGTTTAATGCATCTGATTGTAATTAACCTGTAACACTATAATGGTCCACAGAATGGTCAAACTATTCTAAATACCATAGCTGCTTTAGTGTTGTTACTCTCACTGCACCTTCTTCTTCTTCTTTCAGCTGCTCCCGTTAGGGATTACCACAGCAGATCATCTTTTTCCATATTACTCTCATTGCACCACTCGGAGCAGCTGGTCGGAAAGAGAATTATCGGTATACAGCATCAAGCACACGCTGCCTCAGCCAAGCTTCCTATTTTAACTGCTTCTCACACGGCAAACCCTTCAAAACCTTTCCTGTACAGACCTCACGTTTCAGAAAAATTTCATCCCAAGAGCTCTAAACGCACTCTATCAGTCCATCAACTGCTCCTTGTAGAACTGTTTGTATTTATACGTACAATTACCTCACTGTAAACTTGCGACACACTTATAATATTGCACAACCTGAACCACTTTATAAAGCGCATATTTACATATGATGACAATATCATTTTTAAGATGAAATGCAGCAAAATATCTTTATTATATTATACAGATAAAACTAACTTTATTTAAATAATCTATATCTATACTAATAAAAGGCAAAGCCCTCACTGACTCACTCACTCACTCACTCATCAATAATTCTCCAACTTCCCGTGTAGGTAGAATGCTGAAATTTGGCAGGCTTATTCCTTACAGCTTACTTACAAAACTTAAGCAGGTTTCATTTTGAAATTCTACACGGTCGATAAAGTTCAACATGGCTTGTTGACCGTTCTTATTCATGGCCCCATCTTCACGAAATTTGGTAGGTGGCTTCCCTGTGCTAACCGAAACCAATGTACGTACTTATTTTGGTGGTATGATGCCACTGTCAGCCGCCATATTGAACTTTTCAACGTCACTAATTCTCCAACTTCCCATGTAGGTAGAAGGCTGAAATTTGGCAGGCTCATTCCTTACAGCTTACTTACAAAAGTTAAGCAGGTTTCATTTAGAAATTCTACGCGTAACGGTCATAGCGGTTAACAATGTTTACCATGTTGAACTTTCTTATTTATGGCCCCATCTTCACGAAATTTTGTAGGTGGCTTCCCTGCGCTAACCAAAACCGATGTACGAACTTATTTCAGTGGTATGATGCCACTGTCGGCCGCCATATTGAGGTTTCCAATGTCACTAATTCTCCAACTTCTCGTGTAGGTAGAAGGCTGAAATTTGGCAAGCTCATTCCTTACAGCTTACTTACAAAACTTAAGCAGGTTTCATTTCGAAATTCTACGCGTAACGGTCAACAATGTCCGCCATGTTGAACTTTCTTATTCATGGCCCCATCTTCATGAAATTTGGTAGGCGGCTTCCCTGCGCTAACCGAAACCAATGTACGTACTTATTTTGGTGGTATGACGCCACTGTCAGCCGCCATATTGAACTTTCCAACGTCACTAATTCTCCAACTTCCCGTGTAGGTAGAAGGCTGAAATTTGGCAAGCTCATTCCTTACAGCTTACTTACAAAACTTAAGCAGGTTTCATTTCGAAATTCTACGCGCAACGGTCAACAACGTCCGCCATGTTGAACTTTCTTATTCATGGCCCCATCTTCATGAAATTTGGTAGGCGGCTTCCCTGCGCTAACCGAAACCAATGTACGTACTTATTTCGGTGGTATGATGCCACTGTCGGCCGCCATATTGAACTTTTCAACGGTCTTTGTTATTTATGGGCCCATCTTCAAGAAATTTGGTACACGGGTTCCCAATGCTAACTGAATCCTACTTACGTAAATATATACGTCCATAGCTTGCAGCTCGGTCACCGTGTGAGGCGGCGTTGGGTCCCCCATCCCAACGCCTCCCACGTTGTTGGCTGTCTGCCTATATAAGGCCGTCTGTTGCTCCAGTCTCTACATTCCCTTCCTTGCTTTGCCACAGGATTCACGTCTCCCTGCTGATAACTACAGCCTTTTTATTTAATCCACGGCTTCTCCGCTGTTTTATTGTTCATTTATTACGATTATAGTTATTGTGTAGGTATTTTAGACTTACTTTACATTGTTCAGGTACTCATTTCCTTTATCATTCCAACCGTACCCCCATTAACATGTCTATCGAGGTGATCACCATCGATCAAAGAACTGTCACTTACCAAGTGGTTTCCATGCCCAGAGATGGCACCTGCCTTTTCCGTTCTCTTTGTTACATATTGCACGGCCATATCAGGCTCATTCGTGATATCCGGAGGAACATTGTGTCTTATGTATTGAATGACTGGGACAGGTTCAAGGTGTGGACTGATGATAGTACAGGAGATAATTATACTAGACAGGAGCACTATAAGAGTGAAATGCTTAAGCCCTTCACCTATGCATCTGCATGTGAATTGATGGCTGCCGCTGAATTGTTCAGTTGTCGCTTTCAAGTGTACCGAAATGGCCAAATATTTTACACCTTTTGACAACCGCCAATGCCTCTTAAACATCTTAGATTGACAGGTGACGATTTCAGTAGTGGACACTTTGATGTTTATGAATGTTTAAACTCTAAAAAGCTGGATGTGAAGTTATCGATGAAACCGGTTGAATACTTACAATACTTGACAGATGCCGAATGTCTCTTCAACACAAGTCCTACAAATACTGTCGTAATTGAAACAAACCATGAAACTTAAACCGATTATGACAGCAGCAATCCAAGCTGGGAGATTTGAAACAAGATTACTGTTCATATGGCCAACTGTACGTTGCATGCTCAAGAGTAAGCTCTGCGCACAGCTTGGTCATATTACAACCGGAGGGCCGAACTCACAATGTGGTATACAAAGAGATCCTTAACAAATAATTATTGGTATATTTTCCCTCAGTTTAAAAAGGTTTCATTTTCTTCTTAATAAAAATTTTAAGGCAGTAGTTCGCCGCTGCGAATCGCGGGTATTTTGCTAGTTGTAAATAATTAAAGGACACGGTGTTGCTACGCTAGCAAGGATCTGGCGCTCCGTTCACGGATTGCTCTTGCCTCGCACTGTATGCTTCACTGGGACTGGTGTGAAGGATAGGATAATTAAACACGTACTATGAAGATATTTCAATGTTCCTTAAAAATTTTGAAGAATCGGCAATATAAGCTTACAGATGGCTTAACATCTATTACAGAGCTGATTGTGTGGCGATTGGGTTTTTGGAGAAAGAAAAGGAAGGACAGGAATTGGAGGTTAGAAAAAGACAGTACTGCTACAATCAGTTATTTCATTGAAGGTCGTGCACAATCACTGCACCACCATATTCCCATGTTTAACTCCTATCATCATAAAAATGATATCACGTATACATCTCAGTATTTTAGTTATTCAGAGAGCTGTAATATCATGAATGTAATGGATTCTGTGTCCTGTCGGAGAAAGAGAAAGCAGGTTTAAGAAGCACGTAGTAATTCACACACACAGAGCACATAGAAGATCAAATACAAAACAAAGCATTTAACGTACTACTTTAGTTACGATGGGATTTGAGAAACTAGTAAATTCAATGATTTTAAGATTAAGTTTATGATGTTCTACTTTTATGACAAAATAAACTATGTAATTAAAGTGGAAATTTCGAGATTACATTTGAACTTGAAATTTTGTGGTTTTTTCCCCACTGTTTGCCTTATTTTTTTCTCTTTACCCTAATAAGCTTTCATATGACACTCAGACAGCGGGCTACGACTTGCCTTTTCACAGTGACTTTTTTTTATTTCAGGCACTGTGCGACTTTGTGAACTTGAGCTTTCGACTTTCTCCGACACGCTATGTCACTCGATCAGCTTCCTTTTCTTGTTTATACCACTGTTTAAAACAACAAATAGTACGTTTTTCCTTGCCTCCACTTGGTATTCGCTGAAATTCTTCTATTTTACCTCGTACATTTGCCATTGCCTTTTCACAGAAGGCTGATCTTAAGGGCTATTCATATTGATTTACATATTCAAAGAGGTGTAATTCTGGGAGGAGATGGGGTGGGGCAGCAGGCATGTGCACGTGCGTTACTTTTCACACTGATCGGGAATTATGTAGCGGAAGAACGTGGAAGTTTGCGTACTCACAGATTCCTGCATCTGGATTTTTCTGTGTGTACGCACATTCTCGCTTTTGTGCTTACGCCATGTTATAGTGTGAGTTCTACGCATGGCGTTATACATGAGACCTAGGACTTTAAAGACTCGAAACTTTGTCCTTTTGCAGAGCTATCAGGAGCATCACACACCTCTTCCCAGCGACCTCATGACCCCCCCATGCTCTCCTAATCCGCCTACTGACTTCTTAGGAAGAGTCACCAGAGACATGAATGTCACTGCTAAGATAGATAAACCTCTTAACATGGTCGACATTCTCTCTGCATACAGGCAAACTGCTGATGGCTGTGCCCCAGAGGTCACTAAAGTCCTGGATCTTAATTAAGAAGGCCTGGATGTTAAATATATTTGCTAAAATGTGGAATATATGTTTAGGAGATTGCAGTAATTTGTGGCAGTGCACTAAAACATATTTGATCTAATTTGTTTTGGTTAAATGTAATCAGTACATAAAATTAATAAAAATACATGTTTAGTAGTTGTTTCAGTAGGTTGTGTATGTACAGTAAATTTATTTATGTATCTCATTTTTTTTTTGTTTCGCAGTTGAATTACATTTAGATTTCAAGGAAATCCACTGTTAAAAAGACAAGTTTTTTTCAATTAATGCACATGGTATGAAGTCAATGAGTGTGCATGTTAAATAATTGTGACGTCAATGCTGACCAAAATAATCATGATTATTATTTTTTGTAATAATCGAGCTAGCCCTACCATGAAACACAACCCCTTTTTATTAGAAAACAACAATATGCACAGAACAACTCTTAAACCTACCAGGTACTTAATCTCTGCCAAGTAAAAAGCAAGTGAAAGTGTTTTGGGAACTGAAATCCACTGATCCAAACATTTCAGCATGAATTCTCAGCAAGCAAAGAAGCAGAGGGATGTCACAGCTACACAGCACCTGGCTCTCCATGCCAGGTTTGTCCACCTAGCAGTACATAGGTCACTCACCTACCACTGAAGAATCTAAAGAAGAAAGTCGTTACTTCAAACCTCTCAAGGTCAATTTTAACAAGTCAAACCAAATATAGAGGATCAAAATAAATGCAAAAATGTTTGTTAAAAGGTTAATAAGAGATTAGCAAAGTGCTTGCTTAATAGAATCCCAGCAATGTATTGATGCATGGAGATTAATTTTAGAAGTCAGTATCTGCAGGTACAGGGAGAAGACGCCAGTATCCGGAAAGGAGTCAATAGCATTAGTGGCCTTTTGAGAAGGGCCATAAGTCAATGTACATTTCTCAATCTGTGAGACAATGTAAAAAGAGCACACTTGAAAGCTTTTCTCTTTACATGGGACATAGCATTTTGGCAGCACCTGCAGGAGGACTGAAATCAGAATATATTCATATTTTTTACCCTAATATGTAGATTAGAAGATGGTCTTGCTTTCAGTAGAACCTTCTAATGATTACCATAGTTCAGGAATTTAAAATAGATGTCATTGGCTAAAAAGTGTCATCATCAGGAATATATACAGTACAGTAGTAAAGTCTAGGAATATTTCCTATTGCAGGTCTGAAGTTATCCAGATCAAAGTGGTTGGCACCTTCACACTCTGCGCACTCTCTTATTCTAATTATATGAACATTATTTCTGCAACTGTTATCGTCAAGGTCGTTGTTTTTACAGATAGTGACTTAATTTTCCGCGTAACATTATGGACCTAGCTCTCAAGAGCTTTCACCTGTTTCAAGAGAGTGCTAAATTCTTTAGTCATTTTCTTCTGCTCCTCTTATAATGACAGAGCAGTACTACATTTTTTTAAACTCTGCTGCAATGAAGCCATCTGCTCTTCCACAAGCTGTTTATGGTCTGTGCAAACAGCATTCATCTTGTAGCCTATGGCCTCATTATTTTAAGGCCACTCACAGCAAATAGACATCTTTGCCAGACAAGGCAGGTCAGCTCGAGACCTTTTGCTAGAAGAAAATTATAAAAGTTTATAGATTCAGAATTCAAAAACATTAAATCAGAAAAGAAGGAGGAAAATTAAAATCTTAGGAAAATTAAGAGTATTCTATCCACATCGAGAGCAAAATCAGCAGTTTAGTATAGTAGCTGGTATGATGGATGGCATGCACATCAAGATCATTGCCTCAAGTGTGGTTGAGCATGCATATTTGAATTGTTAGCAGTATCACAGTGTCAACACATAGGTAGCCATGGAAGAAACTGTATTGTAGTAGCCAGGATATTATTCTTAAGGTATCGCTGGGCTGTATGTGGGATTATCAGGGAAACATGACACAGATAAACTGATCTTTGCATTCCACTAACCTTTTGGATACGTGTTACACTTTACGAACCCTGTAGCCATAACAATAGGAAGGTGATAATTGAGGTGTGGATCATTCATTGTTAAATAAGTGTTTCTGTTATTTGGGCTTTACTTTCATTCAGTCTGTATTATTCTTGATGTTATTGCAAAGTGTTCTGTAACTTCATGAGAGTGGAATAAACCTTTTACTTGATCATAATCATGTCCCTTTGAATATTATTATTATTATTATTATTATTATTATTATTATTATTATTATTATTATTATTATTATTATCTTGCTGATAAAGCATTAGTATTAGTATCAAGAAACTACAAAGCCTCATCATAATTTCCAAGGAAACTGTAAAACACATTCTAGGGTGCAGTTTTGTGGCTTATGGTGCCATAAAATTGTAACGTCATTCTTAGACGTAAACACCTACTCCTAGTGAGAACGTAGGTCGTTTTTTTTTTCTGTACTTTCCGTGATTTTTATTATGTTGTAGTGTTTTCGAAGTGTCATATTTATCAATAATTTCAAAGACTAGTTACATTTTAATTAATATAGCGTTTTTAAACACTAATCCTCTTTAGTCTTAAAATGATTACAGATGATAAAATAATCTATACAATTGTTAGTGATACCAAGAAAAAATTATTTTTGTTAGAGCAGGAGCTGTTTTTGCTTGCTTGTCATTAAATAAAATTCATTGCTTTTTGTTTTTTTTTTTGCCTCCCTTCTTAATTTTAGTGGAGAGGATATAATGGTACAGCTGAATATTAGAAAGTGAGATAAATCCAAAGTTAGTCTATATCCTAATTCACATCTTTGGTCACGTAATCTGCATAGTAATCGAAAGAAAGAGATCGTCAGTAGAAACAGCCAAAACAAGTTTCCTGCACAGTGTTGTTTCCCTCAGTCTCTTTGATAACTTGAGTAGCTCAGTAATAAGAGAGGAGTTAGGAGTATAACTGCACTCTCCTTGGATCAAGAGCAGCCAGTTGAGGTGGTTTGGGCATGTTTATTCATATGGGGTTAACGAAGTGTTACATCAACAAATGTAAAAATTGGTTAAGGTAATTTCCACACTAATAAAAACAGAAATACAGGCTAGAGACACAAAGTTTTGACTAAAGTGCCATTGTCAGGTGTATGACTGAAAAATAATGAGCAGGTTATGTATATCCAATATCCTTGTATAGTGCTTCTAAACTTGAACTTAACTCTACATTGTGTGGCTAAAATATACTCAACCTCCTTTTCATAACACTTAAATATTAGTAAATTATGGTTTTATATTACATTTTTTACTGTAATTAAATTTTTTTCCTGGAATTGGTTATAGATAATCATATTTGGCAATAAAGAGTTTTAATAAAAGAGGGTGCATGGGAGTTTGCCCGACCGGTCTACATGTGTTTTGTGGACTTGGAAAAGGCATTCGACCGTGTCCCTTGGGGAATCCTGTGGGGGTGCTCGGGAGTATGGGGTACCGGACCCCCTGATAAGAGCTGTTCGGTCTCTGTACAACCGGTGTCAGAGCTTGGTCCGCATTGCCGGCAGTAAGTCGAGCCTGTTTCCAGTGAGAGTTGGACTCCGCCAGGGCTGCCCTTTGTCACCGATTCTGTTCATAACTTTTATGGACAGAATTTCTAGGGGCAGCCAGGGTGTTGAAGGGGTCTGGTTTGGTGGACTCAGGATTGGATCACTGCTTTTGCAGATGATGTTGTCCTGTTTGCTTCATCAGGCCGTGATCTTCAGCTCTCTCTGGATCGGTTCGCAGCTGAGTGTGAAGCGGCTGGGATGAGAATCAGCACCTCCAAATCCGAGCATGGTCCTCAGCCGGAAAAGGGTGGAGTGCCCTCTCAGGGTTCGGGGAGAGATCCTGCCCCAAGTGGAGGAGTTCAAGTATCTCGGGGTCTTGTTCACGAGTGAGGGAAGAATGGAGCGTGAGATCGACAGGCGGATCGGTGCGGCATCCGCAGTGATGCGGGCTCTGCATCGGTCTGTCGTGGTAAAAAAGGAGCTGAGCCGTAAGGCAAAGCTCTCAATTTACCAGTCGATCTACGCTCCTACCCTCACCTATGGTCATGAGCTATGGGTAGTGACCGAAAAACGAGATCGCGAATACAAGCGGCTGAAATGAGTTTCCTCCGCAGGGGTGTCTGGGCTTTCCCTTAAAGATAGGGTGAGAAGCTCAGTCATCCGGGAGGGGCTCAGAGTAGAGCCGCCGCTCCTCCGCATCGAGAGGAGTCAGATGAGGTGGCTCGGGCATCTGATCAGGATGCCTCCTGGACGCCTCCCTGGTGAGGTGTTCCGGGCACGTCCAACCGGGAGGAGGCCCCGGGGAAGACCCAGGACACGCTGGAGGGACTATGTCTCCCAGCTGGCCTGGGAACGCCTTGGGATTCTCCCGGAAGAGCTGGAAGAAGTGGCCAGGGAGAGGGAAGTCTGGGCCTCTCTGCTTAAGCTGCTGCCCCTGCGACCCGACCTCGGATAAGCGGAAGAGGATGGATGGATGGATGGATGGATGGCAATGAAGAGTCCTTCTCATTGTAGATCTCTGTTTAAATTGAACTTCAAATGGGTATGAATTATTATTCTATTGAATGTTCAAATCCAAAAGTGACCATCACGAATTACCTGACCTTAATGTGTTAAAATTATATTTTGGTCAAAATCAAGGAAAATAAACTACCCAATAGTTTATTCTTAATAAAAAAAAATTTAAAATCTTATGTAGTTCTAATTACGTAGCTATTGAAGTGATCAGATGGTATTTTGTAATTATTTTTATTTAAGTTAATTTGCAAATAATATATGGCTTGTATCCCAGTGTATATGCAGCGTATGAGTTATGTTTAACATATTGCAGTGGTAAAAAGGAATAGATTTTCAACATTGTTTGGAGAAACGTTTGCATACATCACCTTAAGAAGGTGCCTGTTGTGGTCTCTTGAACTGTGAGTTTCATCTCTTTTCATATCCTTTTGTCAAAATAATGTATGTGCTATATTTAAATATCTGACTGTTTGCACAACTCAGACTTGGATTCATGTCTTCATTTTTAAAATTCTGGTACAGCATTTTCAACATAGCTATTTTTAGTTTTGTAAAAAATGTAGACAGTTTGAAAAAAATAAAAATTTCTTAAAACCTGAAGTATATTGCGAGTGCATCAAAGGAGAAATAAAAAAAACTAATCTATTGAAAATAATATCGTCTAAAATTCCTTAATTAACAAACAAAATTATTTAAAATGAAATATTTATAAATATGAATATTTACCAATTAAGCCTAAATATAAATGCAAATTAATCTGTTTAAAATCCCAAAGCTAACAAATATTTAATGTGAAATAAACAAAACCAAAGCTGTAACTTAGTTAACATTTTATGAATTAGTAAAACCTTAGTCAAAACTTGTAATCTTAGTTCCAAAATTATGATATTGCAATCCAAAAGTTACACATGAATTGAAAATTAACATTGCCAAAGCCATCAATGGTAGAATGCAAAAACCTATGTCAAAAGAAGGGGTCTTCTCACATCCGTGACACTCAGCACTTATACTAAGCTTCAGGTGAATGCTCCATCAAAATCAACATTACCTGAGTAACTGATCACTATTAACAATGTCTAAATGGCTGCAGGAATGGATCAGGCCAGGCCAGAAGTTCAGAGAGCACAAGATACTGTGAGCTTTGTATGGTTTACACACCCCTTTTATGTGGCATGGGGGTGGGGTGGGGGAGTGTACCTTTGAGTACCATTAAACATGGGGAGCAAGGGTTGTGTTCCAGTTATAGTGTAATCACATTCCTTATGGGAAAGACAAAGCAAGGGAACTGGAATATCTTCATTAAAGAGCCAAGAGTAAACAATAGAAAGATTTTTCTAACTATGAAAATATGGACCAATCATTTTTCTTTTTACAGATAATTGTAGAACGGGATGTTGAGATATGGGCATTGTCATTTACTAGTCTATTCTATTATGAGAATTTATTTCTCTTAGATAAAATTTTTTTATGGATAAATATAATTGGGAATAGAAATGTTTTATATTTGGTAAATTCCTGTACAGTTACCTTTGCAGTATAATGTTCCTCAACCTGCTGCCAGGTTATCATTCCCATTAACAGTATGCCCCTTCCGGTTGCTAAAGAACAAGGTTTCGGATGGTGTAGCATTCTTCAGAGGATCACTCAATATTCATGTTCCATATATCAAAGTCAAAGGCAGACATTTCTCTTTCAAAATTTTTATACCTTAAAAAGTAATTATGAAATTGCAGAAAAGTTACAGAATAATAAGTTGCAAACTGCAGCTTTACCAAAACCTGAACATTGAATGTTATACAAACTCAGTCTCATGGACTGTGAAGCATTACGAAAAATGACGCAGAGCGGGGATCAATAAAAAAAATATAGAATTTTGGTGGAAAATTCCTTTAATATGTACACTTCTATTTCTGTATCGACCACATTATCCTTGGTGACCCTGTTACTGTTTTTCAGAAGAAAAAAGCATGGGCAGTGTTACCAGTAGTAGAGAAGTAATACATTTGCAAAATAAAATAATTAGTGTAAAATAATGCTCTCAAACATTTTTGGTGGATGCTTGTGGAACTGCAGGGTCAGTGAACAATTTAAAAAAAAAAAAAAAAGTGACTTCTGGGGCCTATTAAACTAGATGCAGTAATGAGCAATTGAGCTGATGATGGTACTGAACATTCTCATGGGTTCAGCTGTATGAGTCCATTTAAAGATATAAAATGATTATTAATTGGAAACACATTCAGCTTTGTAGGACAAAAATGATCTAATAAGGGGAAGCAATACACAAATCGTATTATATCACAAAAATATATGTAGCATAATGTTCAGGTTCAGTGATTTGGTCAGGGTCGCACAGTTGATCGCATGCATTAATCCATCTCAGTTATTTATATCTAGTAGTAGTAGTATCTAGCAATTTAGTTAAAAAGTTACCATGTCTTGCATGAAAAGCAGCAGTAATTTTAAAATAAATCCAGCCAAATATGTTTGCTTGTAATGTCACATGTGATTTTTAATTTTAAATTGTGCAAGTAGGTTTTTGACTAACTGTGTTACTATAGAAGTAGACTAATTGTATGTTACAATGGATTTCAAGCTTTATCTTAATTCCTTATTATTATTTATTTTTGTGGCCGCTAACAATACCAGGAGTATATAGACATTTTCCTCAAATTGTTTTATATAAAAGTAAATATTCACAGGTAGAACATATGAATAAAAAATAATTTCCTCATAACATGTTAATAATTAAAATATTTTAATTTTATTTTTCCAACCAATTCCTAGGGTTAAATATAGTCAGAATTAAATAACAGGGAATAAGAGTATGGTGATTTCTTAGTCTATAGCATGAACTTATTGTCATTCCTTCTTTCCCAATTTATATGTTTTTATATAATACCTGCTCTCTCATTATAAGTAAGGTACTGTGGACATAAGTTTTAAAAACTCTGCAAAAAATAAACTAATCTAAAGAGAAGTTAAGTTTTCTGACATCCTTTTTGCTGTGATCGTGGTTATAAATGGATATAAAAAGTGATGGTTATAGTGAAATCGGGTGAGACAAATTGTAACTGCTGTCTCAGACGAAATGCATTAATTGAGTAGGTGGTTCTGATAACTTAAGATTTTGAACCGCCAAGTCTAATGAGAATTTGGCTGACATCTCATTTTGTGACTTTGAGATGTAACACTGACGTATTTACCTAAACTACAACAAAGGGATATAGAGCAATGTGTCTTGCTGTTACAGCCGTAGATGCAGCAATAATACCATATGAGATACTGTATGACATCATCGCAACAAAATATGCAACAGCAGGAAGTGATAACATATTTCACTAAGCACATTAAATACATAAAATAGTTTTATGGTGTACAGTATGGAATTGCACTTATGGCTGATATTGTATATTGTAAGTCTATCAAAGTAAACATAGATTAGGTTAAATGGAGATGTTTGAAGAAATATCAGTTTAAGGTTGTAATTGACAAGGAAATTGCAGCAGGAGAAGCTATTTATGTTCTGAGAGGTTTTTTGCCTTGAGTGATATGTAACATTTCCATGATAATGATATATGAAAGAGGTGGTTTTCCAGATCAGTGTAGTTTTTATATAATATTACATGGCAAACTGGGTTGTATATTGATCATTGATAGAGTTCAGTTTCAGGCCTACAAAATTTCTGATGATTAGAATGAAAAATGTGATGCAAACCCAGCTGTTACAGAAAAGGTAAAAATGTGTTCACTAAAAGCATTGTCTACTGGAGGTATTTTTTTAAGACTGAGATTAATAGGAATCATTATATTTTTGCATTCCTAAAATGCAAGTTTTAATTTTCTGAAACCGTAACTATGAATCACTCAAGCTGATCTTTTTTTCAAACCAAGTGTAGTATAATGCCAAAAACTTTTCTATTCTGTGTATTTGAGTGCTTATTTATCACTTTCATGATTGAAAGGATGATACAATACAATTTGCAATAAAATATATTTTTCTATAGCCAAAACTCACCCAAGGAGTGCCACGATGGGCTTTAACATGCCCTGTCTTTTGACAGCCCCTAAGCCTTGACTCTCTAAGAAGATAAGAAAAAGCTCCCAAAAAACCCTTCTGAGGAAATAAAATGGAAAAAGTCTCAGGAAAGGCAATTCAAAGAAAGACCCCTTTCCAGATAGGTTGGGCATGCAGTGGATGTCAAAAAAGAAGTTAATGCAATACACAGAACAAAACACAATAGTAATATTACAAGTACAGAGCAAAATGCAACAGTAGATGATATCACATAATACTATTTAAATTTGATCAGAGTGCTGGAGACCTTGGCCAACAAGTCCCCCCACCCCCCAACTAGCCATTCCATAGCTGAGTCAGTGGTGTGCCAGCCAATATGATAAAAGGACCATTCTACCTGACGATTCCAGTGCTCCTCTGTCAGAGATGACTTTTCCTTAGGCAGGTAGACAAATTGGCAGTAGGGCATTGTCACCTAGTGCCACATTTGAGTACCGAGAAGAGAAACTGAAAAGGTGAGGTTAGTAACAAATTATAACTATCATCATTACTTATGTTTTAGTGCTAATGACTAACAACAGAGATTCAGTATGCACAGTTAATCAGCAACTCTAGTCTGGGTATGCTAAACTGAAGTAGTGAGTCTTCAGCCGGGATTTGAAAGCTGAGGCTGAAGGGGCAGAGCATTCCACACTTTAGGTGCCTTGTAACAAAAAGCTTAACCTCCCACTGTTATTTTATTAAACCTTAAAATCTTAATGTGCGCTCTGGTTTGTAAGTCATGATAAGTTCAGACAAGTAAGCCGAACCTTGGCCATTTAAGGCTTTATATGTTAAAAATAGGATTATGAAATCTACCAAACTTTAGCTGGGAGACAGTGTAAGGATTTAAGAACTGGAGTTATGTGTTCATATTTTCTAGTTCTTGTAAGAATTCTGGCAGCAGCATTTGGGATTAACTGGAATCTGTATAAAGAATAATTTAAATATCCAGTGAATACCGCATTGCAGTAGTCAATACTACTAGAAATAAATGCATGAATTATTTTCTGTGTATCCCGTATATTTAGAAAACGCCTCAGTTTCCCCACATTTTTAAGATAGAAGAAACATGTTTTGGACGATTTTGTAATACGCGCTCTAAATGACATACTAGAGTCAAAGATAACTCCTAGATTGTGGGCTGCTTCAGTAAAATGAATGGTGATTCCAGTTGAGTTAAATAACGACAATATATTCTTGTGATCAGGAGCATTCTCTCCAATAATTAGCATCTATGTTTTGTCTGTGTTTAAAGACAAGTAGTTCTCATCCATCCACTCCTTTAATTCACTAATACAACTAATTAAAGACAACATCGGAAACACTTAATTTGGTCTAAAAGAAAGTCTAAACTGCATGTCATCTGCATACAAGTGTAAATTAACATTATGTTTTCTAATGATAGATCCCAGTGGAAGCATGTATAGTGAAAACAGTAAATGTCTGTGTACTGAGCCTTGGGGCCATATCTCACTTTTGTGTATAATGATGGAGTATTGTCAGCACATTTCTGTACATATTGGAATCAATTTGACAAATAAGAACTAAACCAGGCAAGGAAATTAATTGCCTGTGAGCCCAATGTAATTTTCCAGTCTGTGTAGTAAAATAGAATGGTCAATGGTGTCAAATGCTGCACTTATGTGTCACAACATAATTACAGTGGAATTTTCTTCATCAGAGGATATCAGAATGTCATTTACAACGCGTGTTAGTGCTGTTTCTGTACTATGATCAGTACGGAAGCCAGACTGAAATTTCTTAAATAATTTCTGATGCATAAGGTGTGACTGAAGCTGATTGGTGGCTACGTTTTTAAGTATTTTACAGAGAAAGGATAAAATTGACATGGGTCTATGTTATTAAGAATATGTGGGCCTAGGTCTGACTTTTTAAGTAATGGTTTAATGACTAACACTTTTAGTTCATCAGGTACTGTGCCATGCAGTAATGAACTAGTTATAATGCTAAGCAAGGTTAGTATAGTTTTGCCTTTTTGTATTAGTTTTTATTTATATATTTTTTCTGACCTCACTTGGAAATTCAGTTGAGTTTTAGTTTTCCTTCATCATGTATTTTTAGTTTTAATTAGTTTTTCTTTCACAAAGACATTTCTATTTTATTTTTATATCTATTAGATTCAGTATTAGTTTTTGTAATTATGGTCTGGTTAAAGAGCTACTGTGGAGTTTAGTTTTGTGTCAAAATCAGACAGAACTGTAGACTTAATGGATTTGGTTGTGTTAGTGGAAGCTTACTACACTACATGGTTTACTATCTGGTTTTGTTTTTGTGTGATAAAAGCATGCAGAATCAAAACCAGATACTGAATATGAACAATTTTATTCAATTTTTAAAATATTGTCGGTCATTTATGCTGAACAAATGCCCACTGATTGTTGCCACTTTTATCTTTTATTGTCCAGAATGGGCCAATTTGTAATGAAATTTAGGTGAATTTTAAGGGTTGAGTTTTTTTCCTCTAAATGTCTATACCACAGAACATATCTCACTCCAAGACAATGTGCTTATAATTAATGCCTTCAATATTGCATTCAAAAATCTCCCATACTGGGCTTTTTATTTTCTACCAGCAATAGTGATCTCTGATTCCATCTCAGGCACATACAATATATAGACAGAATTTTGCCACCTGCAGCAAGGCCGTATTAACAGCATTATAGACCCTTGGGCAAAGGATGCACTGGAGCTCCTAACTACACAACCACTCACAGGAATAAAAATGTAAATGGTCGATAAAATTAAACATATATTTATTGTATTGGTACTTACAACAAAATCAGTATTTAAACATTAAAAATGCTATACAGCAAAGATTAATCAACATAAACGTTTGAAAAATATAACATGAGCCTTGAAAAACACAAAAATTTCAACATATAAATGATGTTCAATTGGTAAACCATGCAGACGGAGATGGCACAGTATAAAATTAATATGAATTATTTATTATTAATCAAGTGTTCAACACATACTTAAGTACGTGTGCAATTCTCCCTGCTAGTATTTAGATCTGGCAGTATTATACTGACGTATGTTCCCAAAAATAGTCGCTTTGCATTCCCAGTACCATCGACCATAACACGGAGATTGGGCAAGATTGAAAAAAAAATAAACATTCAAATGACAAATCCAAATGACGTAGCATTTTCAAATAATTGCGTTTTCATGCATAGATGTGTGTGTGTGTGTGCATGAGAGAGGCAGAGACGAATGTGATATTATTCAAGAGGTTACTGGTATATAAAGTGAACACTTTCACAAAGGTGTAACAAACAAGTATTTCTTTTATTCAAGAATAAAACTGAATAAAATATAAAAATCAAGTAACAACAAGATACCAACAAGACATGATTCACCAGCATTTGTGTGTATGCTTATATCCCTTCAGCGATATCTTTTACAAGTAGCAAAACTTTACACCGGCTGTTATAAACTTAAAGCAAATGTATGTTTTTATTATATAATAGTAATAATAACAGCAGCTCACTACTCAAAATAGTAAATGCAGGGAAGACCCGGCTTGAACCCTCAACCTCTTGATTTAGAAGCAACTGTTCTTACTGCTACAGCAGACATTCAATTGATATTTGGGCTTCGGTTTTTACATATTGACAGCAACATATAAGTTGAATAATTTCTTTTTCTTCGGTTGTATTCTTGAATAAAGGCACACTTGTTTTGTTTTATTTACTTTTTGTAAAAGTGTTTATTTGATATTTGGACTTCAGTCTTCACACATTATACACTTCACTTTAGCATTTTGTCATTATTATAGCATACAAAAGTTTCTGTTTTAGTTGTGTTCATCATTTCTTGCCTGTCATCCTAAATTTACTCAAATCGCTGAAGACATGGAACACACATGAAATGTATGTATTCCAAATAACGATATGTAGTATTATTTACCATATAGAATTCTAGGCACTTCACACCTAGAAAACCAGACTTGAGCTCTGAGAATTTTGCTTCTCACTTCAGCTGCATTTGTGGAGAATGGGATAGCAGGCTTCTTGCTGCCTGTGCTGATTGACACATTTGCAAAGCAAAGATGCTGAGGAAGATGTGCGAAGGGATTTAAGGTGGCCCAGCATTACAACTTTTCGTAGGCTTCAGGGATTCTAGTGTCAATAATCAGCATTTAAAACTGCATAGTTCTTTCTGAACTGCTGATATGTTTTTGTTTTAATTTGAAGTAAGTTGTTATTACAGGTACCCCTGTTGGAGGGTCTGTTTTATTTCTTGATCTAATTATATACCTTATTTTTTGGTTTTCGAGTAATTTAAGGTTTGCATCATGACTAAATTTATAGGATGCCCCACAACAGGGCTTATTGGTAATGGCTTCAGGATAATAACAGGTGGGATAAACAATAGCCTGTGATTCAAAATCACATGACTGCGGCCTAGATGCTGCTGTAATCAGTCAGCCAGACCGTGCTGCTGCCATATTTTGGGTAATAATTTAGGATGAATACCATCTCTCTTGAAAAATCTGGGCCTTTCCCAAAAATCATCCCAATTGTTCAGAAAGGTTTTGCTTTTATTTGCACACCAGGTTTCTTGCCAGTAGTGAAGGGAATGCAATCTGCTCTAAATCACATCCCCTATACATTATCTTGGTAAGGGGCCAGATACAATTAAATTCTGACATTTTATTTTAGGTTTGGTGCATAGGGAGATGAAGTTCACCTTTAATACCTTAGATTGCTGTAAATAATTATCGTTAGTGTCGACATGCAGCAGTAAGGTAGTTTATCGTCCGCAACATCCAATTGGGCCTGTATGTCAGAACTCTTCGCCCCTGGGAAGCATTTAACATTAACTGCTGGCTTAACATAGTTTGGAATACTAACATTCTGCACTATGGAATCGCCAATTATTCACAGGTGCTGCAGAGTGCTGAGAATCTGTTCTGCGTCCGAATTGGTGACTTGGGTGCAGAGGGACTGATTTTTTTTGCTTCTTAGACCCCCGTCTCACTGTTACCCACTTACCTTGTGGCTGAATTGGTGCTGCCGCTTTTGGCCACGCACATACTAGTATGGGACCTGGAGAGACTGAAGCTGAATCAGAAGTAGCCAAATTGTCTAAACAAATGGAGTCGATCCAATTTTCAGTTTGCTTAATAGCTATCAGGTTCCTAATGCGGTCCTCTAATTTGTGTATTTTCCTGACCAACTCTAAATTAACTAAGCATTTTAGGCAGGTGAAGCTGCCTCTATTGTTGGCTGGAAAACATGAACTGTTCATGCTGCACGACATGATAAGCATGATGATGAGCAGAAAGGGAAAATGAAAGTAAATATATAACTAACTTACATTTTTGATTAATATATTAAAACTCACACGCAGTAAAAACTCCTTTAAATCAAAGACTGCTAAAATATTCTTTAATATTCTCATTGTTGATCACAAAGTGTAGTTTCTGTTTTTATAAATACATTTATAAATGTTTTCATTAGAACATTTAAACAATCTGGACAATTTTCTATTTTACATTAGAGGTGACTTTATTTGGCTCTTTATCAGTGATTGTGAGCATGGGCATGAGTGTTCTGCTGTGCACTGGCAGATTTTCGGAGCTGATACCTTACCTGACTCAATTGATTGAGTGAATGAATAACAGAAACCTGGAACAAAATCACAATGATTACAGAGTTGATCAGGTCAGTGTTCATGGTATCAAAATCATCTTTTTATCCAGAAAATTAGTGAACTCTGTGCTAAATGAAATTCCTTGAATGTTTGTGTTACTAAAGATGGTAGGGAACATGGTTGTCAGAGGAGAAGGCTGACTTATAATGATTAAAATGGTGGGCATAGTCCCTAAGAATATATTTCATAGAAAGTCGCTATATACATGCTAAAAAAATTAACTAGATTCAAGTGTTTGGTTTATGGTAATCATATCCATTAGGAAGGACATGTGAGGACTAGTTTTCCTTTTAAGGGTTGCGTTAAGTTAAAGTGTGCTATATCTCAAGCCAGCACAAGGTATGACTAGCACTGGAGGGAAATTACGTAAATAGCACAGAACACTTACATATATGCTGTGGCAGTTTAGATTTACTAGTGACCTTTTTTTTTGTAAAAATTGATCTATTTGTATCGAATGATTACAATAAAATTAAAAAAAAAAAGATTTACTAGTGACCTAAAAGCTCATATGAACAAAGGAAGAGCATGCTGTATTTACCCAGAATAAATTCCAACCTGGAAATTACCTGGCTTCTAAATGTAGTAATCCTACTGCACTACTGTTCTGTCCTGTGCATTGCATTTGTTTAATACAGATTTGTGGATAATAACACAAACAGATGGCTTCCCACGATGTTTTATTAATTTTGCACATAAGACCTTGTTAAAACTAGTAACTCATACTTCATAATAAAAATGACAAACCTATCCAAGTACAATTTTTCTAGTATTTCTTTATTGGCTTACTTTTTTTTTAATTTCTACAACCTAACATTAATCAATTTATTTCTTAATTCAGTTCAAAGTTGTAGGGAGCCAGAATTAAGTTTAGCAACAACTGACCCAAGGAAATGGAACTGTATGTGATTATAAATAAATTCAAGTACAAGGAAGAATCTTAGAGACAGTGTTAATAAATGTAAACTCTTTTACATCCAGAGTAAAAATGTTAGCTAAAATTATGCATTGATCAAGAGGGAGAGAATCTAAAACAAGCAGTTTTAGGGAAAGAGCGTTGTGAGACAGAGTGAAGTTATCACTGCAACCGGATAGTGTATAGAAGCGATCTAAAATGGGTAACAGGGTATCCTGCTTCAGCCTTTATAGCTAAGTAAATGTGCTTTTTATGTTTATGTTGTTCTTGTTTTGTGTATATTTACTTCCTTTTCCTGTAGTGTTATCTTTTAAGTTTGCAAGGTTTTTTTAGACGTAGTGCTGTTCAAAAGCTCATTTCCATGTTTGTTCAGATTACCTCTAGTGTCTAGTATTAATTCTAAAGATGTGCCTATCCTTGTTTTGTTTCAGTTGTCAAAGCTTCACTTTCTCAGTGGCACAATTAGAGATCTTTTATATTAGTTCACACTGGCTTCCACTGGGTTATATAAAAATACTGTGTACAAACAAGCAGAGGTTCGCTTAGCATATATACAGTATAGTTTGTATGCAATGTAAATTTGTATCTCTCTGTTAATCTGCGTTGTAATGTTTTTCATATTATATGAAGGATATAACAGTGTTTAAAAAATTCACAACGGTATATGAGGTTGAAGGAATTTAATATTTTCGCATTAAACTAATGGAGATTAAGTGGAAAAATTTTTAAAATGGTTAATATTTTGCTGGAAGTAAGTTGGATGCCAGCTCTTCTATTTAAACACTCTTCAACAAAATATGAGGCCCTGAATAAAAACATGTTGAAGGTAAATTTTCCACAGTTTAAAAGAAATCCTTCACGCATTGAACTGTAAATAAATGAAACATTTTACATATCCAGAGAAATAAAATGGAGACCTTTAGATCTAAATATAACAGTGTTTATGTGAAGTTATATGAACTAAAATTGAAAGCTAAGTTGAGCTTGGTTTAAATATCCTCTTTCTCTCAAACTGTTCATATTTGTTTGTGTTATGAATGCTGGAACCAGTTTGACACCTGTAAATATAATAATGCCTTAAATAGCATTATCATTCTTTTAAGAAGGCGCAAAGCATGTTTTAGCTTTTAAATAGGCACTCTTAAGTTTTCAGTCATAAAATAATCTTGTCCAAAAACAATCCTATGTTCTCTATCCCTATCTGCATTTTAAATTCAATAGGCACCAGATACGCCAACCTTTTGACTGAAATGGTATTTCTAAGATATTACATTTGTAAAGTTAATATTTTTCACATAAAATATATTTTGAATGCTTCTTGTAGCTTTTTCTAGAAGGAAATGAAAACCTAGAATCCAAGTGCTTGCTTATCTCAACATCTGTGTATCTGCTGTTGTGGATCTGATGTTTTTATTTACTTTATGCCTGCTTTTCTGACAAAGATGACAAATTAAAAAAAAAAAAATTGGTTTCAACAAATCCTATATTTTAACCTTTGTTGTGCTGCTTAAAATAAATAGAGCACTTGGATTAGTCAGAGTCAAACGTTTCAAGAAAATGTGTAGTTTAACTCTCCCTTGACATTCAGATTCCACCTAGTCGAAAAGGAAATTAGCTTTTAAAATTGTTTCTTTGGACATTACACATTAAATACTAATTTATTTCCTAAAATGACATGCATAAAATGATTTTTTTCCACCCTTCTGTATGCTGTGCGTACATGCACACTCACACCCCCTTATCTGTTTAATTAATGATGATGAAACAGTTTAGAGACATTCAGCCTTAAAAGGAGTTCCACCTCCCTCCTACATCAGCCTGTCTCTTCCTCGGCCTGGCTACTAGCTTAAAATATATAGCTGAGAAAGATTGTAGTTAGGAGTCCTCTGTCATCCTAGTAACAGATCTGTGTTTCTATTCTTTTACACTAGCATGTTGTTTACAAGTGTTTTTTCCAGAGCTTAAAGAAAGAGAAGCACAACCTGGGATATCAAATTCTTTAAGCCACTGGTTATAACTTGTAGCTAGTTTTGATGTCTGCAACAAGAATCTGTAATAGTAAAAACACACTGAAGACGTTGTTGTTCCTATTTGAGTCAATTGCGTGCGATTTAAATTTTGTGTCCTTTTGTACTTTATACAATAGGTGTGTGAATGTTAATTCAGGCATGGGAATATGATGTGCATCTTGCTGAATTCACCATCAGCACCAAGTATTGTACATTTCCAGCGTAACAATTCAGTTAAGAACCTACTTTTAAAAGATGTTAATAATAATTTAAAAAGACTACATGCCTTGATATCCAAAGGATAATGAGGATGCATTATGGAGTAATGTACTGTTGTCTAACAGCTCCACACAGCTAAATCACCAGAGTCAAAATAACTCTTTTAGTGTTAAAGTAACTCTTAAGTATTGTATATGGAGGAGTTTTTCCATCTATGCACAATGCACAAGTGTTCATTTCAAATTGGCAATTTTACTGTGTGGGTGACTTGGTCTGAATCTCATGCTTCACCTCTGTCTCTGTGGAGTTTACATATTTCTGCATGTCTAAGTAGGTTTAACTTTGGGTACATTTATTTTCCTCTCAGCTTCTAAAATGTAGGTATTCCTAAATGACTGCTCAATTCTGAATGATTGTGCCCTGGAATGGACTAAAACTACAGTGTTTTTTCCTGCTTTATGCCAAATGTTGCTGGAGTAGACTCTAGCATATATATTTAGCATAAAATAAATTATTTTTATTTCAATTAAACTAAGTTAAATTATTTAATACATTTTGTTTGCACCGAAAATGTACAATGATAAATTAACTCTTGCAGCATTAAAGTAACCTTTTAAGGTGTACTTTATACATGTAAACAGTTTTTTCCATATATGTATGCTTTGGTGGTGCTGTTGTATTCCATACAGGTAATCATTTTGGGGTTTACTTTTGTAAAATAATTTTAGTTGAGGAAAAAGAAAGTTATGATGCAGCAGGTAAACAAATGCATCTTAACATATTTATGTATACATGTACTGCTGTTTTTGCATACTTTGTCACAGTTGTATATTTTTAATATCCTGTAACAGAGGTCAGGTTTCCCCTTTTATATTTGTCATCATTTGAAACACAGGCCTCACAGTCACAGGCACTCAAAAGAGCAATCACAACTATCCATTTGTAACATATTGAGGGTAAAGAAGAGCTTCTGGAGTTCAGATGCCTAGCATCTGTGTTATGTGTGAGATAAGTGCTAGCATACTACACTAACAGCCTATTTGCCTGAAGTCAATATTTGTGTATGCGAAAAGTATATGTGAATTCATATGTTCTATATAGTTTGAAAAATGACTACATTCTGAAGAAAATTAAAAATTTCATACATTGACTGTAGAGGGAAATGGTGTTCTACAAGTCTTACCAGTTTTGATCAGCTTGCTCACAGTGCAACTAAAGCTATTTCAGATGAATAGTAAGATGGTTAGGTAAATTTAAGTTTAATTTTTCCACTTTTAATCCTTGTAGACTTTTTGCAAAAAGCTGAAATTTGCCCTTGCAATTACTGTACTTATAAAATTCAGTAATTTTTATATTAGAAACATTTTAAGCTGTGTGGTATAATTTAAAACGTTGAAGATATTTTTCTTTTGACACTGTTACCCATTTAATTTGTTTAGAATGTTTATTTGCATTTTATAGATAGTGCATGAATCTATAATATGTATCTTTTATGTTTGCATGTAGTTTTTAATCTCTTAATGTTATGTATTGTTATCTTTCTTCACTGTAAAGCTGTCATGATCTTCACTGTGCACACTGATGAGTTAATTAATTCTTGCTTCCTATTTTTCTCATTTTTTCTTTCCACTTGTTTTGCTCTGCTTCCCTGGCTGCATTGCATAAGGAGGACAAAGTGGTTAGAATCTCTTTTTTTAATATAGAATACAGTACAACAACTTGTGACAATATAAACAATTTTAATGCTAAATAATTGCATTGATTTCAGATTAACTAGAATGTCATTTACATATTCCAGTTCATGAATGAAACATCCTTTTCCAACTCAGTCATCTAGTTGTAAACATAAATGTGACACCAAATAGTAACCATTTATTTTGTCTGTTTTTTGTTTTTACTGAAAATGTTTACTGCCCTGGTAACATGGACTCATTTATTTCAGCATGATAAACATTAAGCATATTCATCCACAATACTTTTCATTCCTCATGGTGGAATACAATATTATTGTGTGTAATGCATATGTTATGTAATATAGGTGTATATGCACTTATGGCATAAGGTTGGAGATTAGAACATTAGAACAATCTGAACTAGAACAGGCCATTCAGCCCAACAAAGCTTGCCAGTCTTATCTACTTAATTCTTCTAAAAAAACATAGTCTAGTTTTAAAAGTCCTTAATGTTCTACTGTCTACCGCACTGCTTGGTAGCTTATTCCATGTTTGTATGGTTCCAAATATTTGTTCGAAATTTACCCTTAACAAGTTTCCAACAGTGTCACAGTGTGCTTGATGAACTTATTTTAAAATAACAGTCTTGACCCACTGTCCCTTTCATAATTTTAAACACGTCAATCATGTCTCCTCTTAATCTTCTTTTGCTTAAACTTTAGATGCTCAGCTCTTTTAATCTTTTCTCATAATTCATCCCTTGTACCCCTGGAATCAGCCTAGTCACTTTTCTCTGGCCATTTTCGAGCACTACTATGTCCTTTTTGTAGCCTGGAGACCAAAACTGCATACAGTACTCCAGATGAGGCGTCACCTGTGTGTGGTAAAACTTGAGCATACCTTCCTTGGACTTGTACTCTACACATTGTGCTATATAACCTAAAGGCTTATCAACACTGTCTGGGAGTTGATAGTATTGAGTCCACAGTGACTCCTTTGATTTTCAGACTTCTCATTATGTATTCAAACCTAAGATTTTGACCTCCTACATGTAATACTTTACATTTACTTCTGTTTAATTTTACCTGTTATAGTCTGCCCAAAACATATATGCTGTACAAGTCCATCTGTAATGATTCAACAGATTCTAGATTATCTGCCAATCCACTGAACTACAAACTTAACCAGCTTGTTACTTATAGATAGATAGATACTTTATTAATCCCAAGGGGAAATTCACATACTTCAGCAGCAGTATACTGATACAGAACAATATTAAGTTAAAGAGTGATAACAATGAAGGTATAACAGACAGACAATTTTCTATAATATTAACGTTTACCCCCCCGGGTGGAACTGAACAGTCGCATAGTGTGGGGGAGGAACGATCTCCTTAGTCTGTCAGCAGGACAGTGACAGAAGTCTGTTGCTGAAGCTGCTCCTATGTCTGGAGATGATCCTGTTCAGTGGATGCAGTGGATTTTCCATTATTGACAGGAGCCTGCTCAGTGCCTGTCTCTCTGGCACGGATGTCAAACTGTCCAGCTCTGTGCCTACAATAGAGCCTGCCTTCCTCACCAGTTTGTCCAGGCGTGAGGCATCCCTCTTCTTTACGCTGCCTCCCCAGCACACCACCACGTAGAAGAGGGCGCTCGCCACAGCCGTCTGATAGAACATCTGCTGCGTCTTATTGCAGATGTTAAAGGACTCCAGGCTTCTAAGGAAGTATAGTCAGCTCTGTCCTTTCTTACAAAGAGCATCAGTATTGGCAGTCCAGTCCAATTTATCATCCAGCTGCACTCCCAGGAATTTATAGCTCTGCACACAGTCACCTCTGATCACGGGGTCCATGAAGAGCCCATGAAGGGCCTGGGCTTCCTAAAATCCACCACCAGCTCCTTGGTTTTGCTGGTGTTCAGTTGTAGGTAGTTTGAGTCACACTATTTAACGAAGTCCTTGATTAGTTTCCTATACTCCTCCTCCTGCCCACTCCTGATGCAGCCCACGATAGCAGTGTCATCTGCAAACCTTTGCACGTGGCAGGACTCCGAGGTGTATTGGAAGTCCGATGTATATAGGCTGAACAGGACCGGAGAAAGTACAGTCCCCTGCAGCGCTCCTGTGTTGCTGACCACAATGTCAGACCTGCAGTTCCCGAGACGCACATACTGAGGTCTGTCTTTAAGATAGTCCACGATCCATGCTACCAGCTATGAATCTACTCCCATCTCTGTCAGCTTGTCCCTAAGGAGCAGAGGTTGGATGGTGTTGAAGGTGCTAGAGAAGTCCAGAAACATAATGCTTACAGCACCACTGCCTCTGTCCAAGTGGGAGAGGGATCGGTTTAGCATGGTATGCGAACTGCAGAGGGTCGAGGGCGTGGCGGACCTGTGGCCTCAGGTGATGAAGCAGCAGCCGCTCCATGGTCTTCATCACATGTGATGTCAGAGCGACAGGCCGGAAGTCGTTCAGCTCACTAGGATGTGATACGTTTGGGACTGGGGTGATGCAAGATGTTTTCCAAAGCCTCGGGACTCTCCCCTGTTCCAGGCTCAGGTTGAAGATGCGCTGTAGAGGACTCCCCAGCTCCAACACACAGGCCTTCAGCAGTCGTAGCGATACTCCATCTGGACCCACTGCTTTGCTGGCACAAAGTCTCCTAAGCTCTCTGCTTACCTGTGCTGCTGTAATTGTGGGTTGGGGGAAACTCTCTCCTATGCTGGTATCAGCAGAAGGATGGGTTGAGAGTGCAGTACTCCGAGGTGAGAATAGGTTAGGGTGGTCAAACCTGTCGAAGAAGTTTTATTCTGCAACTTCTGCTCCAGCTTTCTCCTGTACTGCTTCTTCACCATCCTGAGCTGGACTCGGAGTTCCTTCTGCACGGGCTTGAGCTCATGCTGATCACTGCCCTTAAAAGCCCTTTTGTTCTTCTAAAAATTATGGATAGTTCTAAAATATCTTCATCAATTTTGTTGCGATTTTTCTGATGTGTGATAGTACCAACATGCGGAGCTTGTCTGAAGAAGCCTTCCTATCCTAGAAGTTTCCTTATATAGTTTAATACATACAGTAGATACTCCCATGAAAATCAAAAGATACTGCCTAATCCCCCTATTTTGTGTCCCTTGTTTTCCTCTGGGTTTACTCCTACAGGACCATACCTTGGACACTTCTAAAGAATGTATCCAATGGACATTTTACCCACATACCCAAAGCAACTCCAATTTCTTCTCTTGAGTTTGAGAAGAAACGACACTACTCAAAGGTCCTCCAGTACTGTTGAATTCCACACCATGTCACAAAGAGTCAGCCTAGTAAATCTCTGAAAAATTTCATTTCAACCGCCTGTACGCACAATTTCATTCATCAATATGTGTTGGACAATAATGCCTGTTACTTTAGTATTCTATATTATATCACATATACTTCAAAGCTAACCAGCCTATTTTGATGTGGAGAATCACACAGTAATATTATTTATTTTGCACTAATTTTAATTTATACCATGTATTTTTTTTGAATATCGTGAGTTTAGCATTATCTTATGCACTGTCAACAGAGGTAATCTTATGTATAATTTTGACAGAAAAAGCTGTTTTCGAACCATTTCATTTCTGATTAAACATATGGTGTTTTTCACAGATATCATTCAAGAATTCCTACTGTTCTTAGTTTATTCTTAGTACATTAAAGTGTGGTGTTGGCATGTTTCTAAATATTATTAGATTCCAAAAAGTTCCAAGATGTTAGTTCTAGCATGTGAAATAGGTAGTTGTAAAAAAAAAGTAAAAAGTAAACTCTACAGATAAGGCTCTTTTTATAAAAAGAAGGTAAACATCAATTCTTAAACTGTTTCTTCTTTTCAGTATAAATATACAAACGATGCAAATTATAGAAACTCTGATCCATGGAATTCACTTTTTTAAAAAAAGCAGCCTGTTCCAAAATATGTAGACATGTTCAATGAAATGAAGTAATTACTATTATGCAGAACAATAGCTGTCAATATTTGTGTAATATATATGAGGTCAGTCCAAAAAGAACCAAACTTTTTTTTTGAAGAACATTTATTAACAAGCTTACAACTTAGCAGACTTGTCTCCTTCAATATATTCCCCTCCACTGTTTATGAAGTGCTCCCAACAGTTTACTCTATTTCTGGAACGTGTTGGAAGTTATTTTGTGGAACCGTGTGTACATCCCATAATGAATTTTCTTCAGTCTCTTCTATTTTTTCAAATTCGTGACCTTTCAGGTTGGATTTCCACTTTGGGAACAAAAAAAGTCTAAAAGGGTCAAATCTGGAGAGTAGGGTGCCTGTGGGACTAGAGTCATCAAAAATTCACAGATAAAGAGAAACAAGTGAGCAGGTGCATTGTCATGGTGCAGTATCCAAGTCTTATTTCTCCACTCCTCAGGCCTTTTTCATTGCATTTTTGTCTCTCAAAGATTTCATGACATTCACGTTAAAATGTTCATTGACTATCTGACCATGTAGGACAAACTTATGATGAATGATGCCCATCCAATCAAGACCATCACTTTCAATTCTGATCGGCTCTGATGTGCCTTTTTGACAGGGTTTATAATTTTCCAACCAACTGCATCGATTCTGCTTTTGTTTATGTTAGGACATGTGTCAGAAAGTTTTCAGCAGCATCTAACAACTGATTGACTGTGACATGGTTCACTTTTTCCTCATCTGTCAAGAAACATGGCATGAATTTTGAATCAACATGATGCATTTGCAGTTTTTCAGTTAAACCGCAGATAATTAGGCAACGATTTTCATGAATTAAAGCACGCACTTTTTCAACGTGATCATTGTCCTTTGATGTGGAAAGCCATCAATTGTCATGATCATCTTCGATGAATGTTTTATCTAATTTGAAGCATCATAATCATTCATAAGATTATGTGTGGCTTAAACATCTGAAAATCCTCTTGACACAAAATTTCACTGAAACATGTTGCTCTTCAAGATCAGAATTCGGGTTAGTGTACGTTATTATTACAATTGCTTTCATAGTACAGCGGTAAGAACTGCTGACTCATAATCAACAGGTTGCGGGTTTGAGCCTTGCCGCGTCACAAAATAAACGTTTTGAGTAGTGAGCTACTCTTATTGTTACTATTATAGAATAAAAACATACATTTGATTTGAGTCTGTAACAGCTGGTGTAAATGTTTGGTGCTTGTAAAGGTTAGCGTTTTTTTTTTATTCAGCTTTCTCCTCATAGTCTCCCTGATGTGACAGTGCTGTTTTCAAATAAAGACGTGTTATAACAAAGGTGAACTCAGATGAGTATGAGGGTTCTACATCTTGCAAAGTCCAGTTTGTGATTATGTTTTGTGATGATCTTTACATAACTTACTTATATTTTATTGTATATAAAAGCCGTAGCGAATGTTATTTACTTTGATTTATTTACTTATCTTCCTACAGTGTAAAGTAACAAGTAGATTGCAGAGCTTCCTGTATTTGATTGACAAGGGTATGCTCACAAATTTCACGTTTAATGTCACGAAAAGTGCCTGTACGACACTTCATTATGCAAGCAATGGTATGAGAATGCAGTCAGACTTCATTTTTAGGCACATACACCACCCAGATCTAAACACTAGCGTGGAGAGTCACTCACATACTGAAGAGTCTGCAGCTGCAGGTGGAAGCTGCCATCACACCTTTGCTGTTACTGTACTTTGTATATAAAAGCCAGATCGAATGTTATTTACCTTGATTTATTTACTTTTCTATCTACAGCGTATAAAGTCACTAGTAGTCTAGAGAGCTTCCTGTGTTTGATCTTCATGGGCACAGTACATGTGTACTGAAGTGACTTTAGCTGCAGATGGAAGGTCCTGTCACATCCTACACAACTGTGTTTGCTCTTATTCAGGAAAAGCTCTCAGCCGCCCCACGGGAGAAAGATTTTCCAAAACTAAGATCATAAAGCTTATGAAACCGTTTCTGGACAAAAGCAGAACCATAACAACAGTTGCGTGGAGCTTCCACCTGCAGCTGAAGTCACTTTAGTACACAAGTAGTTTGTGAGCTTGCCAGTGCCAGGAAGCTCTGCAGTTTACTTGTGAGTTTATGCTGTAGGAAGATACGTAATAAATCAAGGTAAATAACACTCGATCTGGCTTTTATATAAGTAACATATAAATGTTTTTATATGAAGACCATCACAAAACATCACAAACTGGGCTTTGCACGATACAGTGGCAAGCTCTGTAAACCGTGCTTTTTCTTTGAAGAACAGGTGTGGGGCAGATTGACTGGCAGGATGACGCCGGACCTCTTGCTACATCCAAATGGTGCCATCTTTCGCCTTTCGTCTTATATGTGAGTGGGCGTTTCTTGCAGGGAGGGGAGGACTTCTGTTCTCTTTCTCCGATGTAGAACCCTCATCCTCATTTGAGTTTACCTCTTTTATAGGACTTCTTTATTTGAAAACAGCAGTGTCAGATCAGGGTGAGCGTGAAAGTGACTAAGAGAATAAAACTGAATAAAAAAAACCTTTACAAGCACCATGCATTTACACCGGCTGTTACAGACTCATATTAAATGTATGTTTTTATTGTATAATTGTAACAATAAGAGTAGCTCACTACTCAAAACTTTTATTTTGTGGTGTGGCAAGGCTTGAACCCACGACCTTTTGATTATGAGTCAGCAGCTCTTACCGCTGTTCTACCAAAGCAGTTGTAACAACGACATACACTAACCTGAATTCTTTATCTTCGGTTATAGTCTTTAATAAAAGTGCACTTGTTTTTTTTTTAAACTAGTACCATTTGTGAAAGTGCTTATTTGATATTTGGCCTTCAGTCTTCACACATTATACACTTCAGGTCAAAATTTTGTTGCTAGTAGTAAAACATGAAAAAAGTTTGTCTTTTAGGAATGTATTCAACATTTCTGTCATGCTGCACTTACATAGATCTTTGTAGACACAGAACACACATGTGTTCCAAATAACAACATATTATTTACACTATACAGCTCCCAGTACCTCACTAACAGATAAACAAGGCTTAAGCTGGGAGAGCGATTTTTGCTGTTTCTGCAGTAGTGGGAGGATGGGATAGTAGGCTGCTTGTGCTTATCGAGACATTTACAAAACAAAAGACACTGATGGAGAGGTGCAAGCGGATTTAAGGTGGGCCGGGTTTACAAGTTTTTTTCGTAGGTCTTGGTAATTCTAGTGTTAAGCATAGATTTTAAGATGAAGGGTACAATGTTCTACTTTAATGTCAAAATGATTAAAGTAGAAATTTTGAGAATAAAGTCAAAATGCGATTTTTATCTTGACATGGACCTCTTTTTTTATTCACTGTGTCCCTATTTTTTTTTCTTCTTTGATGCCCTAATACATTTCCAAATGACACTCAGGCACTCGACTTTACACATCAACTTTGATATCTGACCACTTCTTTTTTATTTCAGGCACTGTGTGACAGTCTGAACTTGAACTTTTGAGTGTTTTCGCCACACTGTGCCACTCCATCAATTTCGTTTTATTGTTTATACCACTGTGTAAGCCAAACTGTGTCTGTAGGCGCATGCATGTGTGTTAAAATTCACATTGATTGGGATTTGTAAAGGGGAAATGTGCGGGACTTTGCTTACGCACAGTTTTATGCATCTGAAATTTTTTGTGCATACCCACATTTCTGTTGTCTATACACCGTTTTTTAGTTTGAATCCTACACACGGTATTATACCTGAGGACCCAGGAGTTGGAGAAAGACGGAAAGACTTGGGAAAAGAGAAGAGGGATGCTTTTGCTATAAAGATGTGTGTTTGAACCACCTTGCTAGATACATAAGACTAGTTTAGGTCAGCCCGGTGATGCAGCAGGGTTTTATTTCAGTTCTTACTTGTATGGTAACTATATCTTCCCCTTTTTTTATTACTTCATCACCATTTTTGTTAATTAAAATATTAAATTCTTTGCATGTTTGCTTTCTTTGCAGATTTCAGAGTGCTTTCAAAAGAGGCTATCCTCATAAAATTATAGATTAATTACTCTAACATTTGACATAGTAATATAAAATGTGGTGAATAAGAATATAAGAAATTTGATGGATTACTAGAGGAGACCATTCGTCCATCAAGCCCGCTTGTTTAGATAATAGCTAAGCTGTCTCAGCTAATAGCTAAGCTGTGTCACATATGTAATCTTGTAATAAGGCATGAGATAATACACTTATCCCTAGGTACAATTTATATTAAGATTCGGGCTTTACAATACAATATTCCCATAATATGAAGTCTTGTAAAATAAATGTACTGTATGTTTAGTGTTACATATTATTAGACATTTATAAACCAAAATATTGTAAAATAAAATCACTATTCAAATACATTTTAACATATGTAAGTAATAACAGTATTTGTATTATATGACTGGAAAGACTGAAGTACACACCAAATGATTGGTAAGCGCAAGAACATGTGCATTTATTTAACAATGAAAGATTGTAATCTATGAAGTACCACATTCCTGCTGTTATCACTACAGAAACACCTCGTAAAATATCAAACACAAACTAGCAATTCTTGAGCTGTTCCTTATGTCACGTTACTTGTTCAGCATGCCTAATCTTGTTCCACTATCACGGGTGGTCTGTCCCCTCAGTCCAGTGAAGACCGTGTATTTTCTGCAGTGGGTTTTATTTATCCTATTTTCCAAGAGTCTCCACCTGCATTCTTAAATCTTTCTGGGCTTGTAAGGTGTATTACAAATAATCCTGTCATTTATGAAATACAGAGCTCTGAGTACCTGCGTGGCAGGTCATTTTCAATCATTGATCCATCATCACACACCTTCATTGTAATCTGCAGACTACTACAATATTAAAATGTTTGCACTGCAGCAACATAACATAGTATATGTTTCATGTTGATTAGCACATGCAAATAAGAATTTAACTGTTCTCTGTACATATGACAATAATGACCCTATAAAAATATACAGTAATATAAATTATTGCAGTGTGAAACCATCCAAATTTAAACTTTTTTTTTGTTTTCTGATTTAATATCAAAACATTGCTCTAGCAATGGCTTTCTTTTCATCCTGCTTGAATGTCTTACTGACCCATTAGCTGTGTTGCCTAACTTGATCTAGGAAGAACTTATGTTATATTTCATTTCAAATTGAGTATGTCAATACGTTGCCTTAAGCTGAGATCTAAAGTGGATCATTCACACTTCATCCTCTAGCTATGAACTAAGAAAGGAATTACATGCGATTTGACCTGAAAAGCGAGCATTGGAAATTTGGCTGCTTTCTCTCTCCAACATGCTAAAGGGCCCCTTAATTTGAGATGCACTGTGTGACAGTGTGGGTGAACCCCATGCTACCAGGTCCCTCCCATGAGCCTCTTGAACCTCTTACCACCGATAAAGTACCTGAGCATGAGCCAGTGGATGAGGACACTAACACAAAGCAAGGTGTAGGTGCGTAAAAATGTAGTAGTACTATTATTATAAACAGTCAACAATAGTGTCCAAAAGTGCAATGCATCAATATATTCAATAAGTAAATAATTCAATACAAAGTGAAAGTCTGTGAAGTTAAAAGAATAAAATGAGAATAAAAACAACACCACAGTCATCAAGGTACCGTTCACTCTAATGAGCCTAGCTCAACTCCCACTTAGTCTCCCATGGCTCAATTGGCTGACTGAGACACAAGCAGCCGTGGTCTTCTCCATCCCGATTTCTGTCTTGGCTGCCTCGAGTGGCATCAGTTGTCTTCCTGTCTTCCTTCCCACTCTGATGGCATGCCTTGGATCCCTGGGGAAGACTCCATCATGCTTGAACCCATTTTTCTACAAATATTCAGTGGGGTGAGCCACCCCTAGAACGGCAATCTTCTGCTCCTACGTAGGACCAATGACCACGCTGCCTTTTCTCACTAACCGGGGGTTTCGTCCTGCCACTCCATCTGATGTTTGTGTCAAGACTTTCTTGATCTTTTTTTTCTCCATTCTCACTCTTTTTTTTTTTTTTGCCCGTTTTTGTCTTGCACTCCCCTTTTATACAATGGAGATAGTTGCAGGTGCGATCTCCTAATTGCTGTTCTGGGACGATATTGAGGCATTCAGACCTGATGCACGCGCCAAGAAGGCAACACACGGTTGGCTGACTGCCTCACACCAACCCAGAGATGCAACATTTTTCTGCAGATCACCTGCACCTACTCTACTCCCCAGCACAAGCTTGTCAGTTATTTATTTACTTAGATGCCAACAAGCCACAGACCTCTCGTACCACATACTGCTGTAGAATTTCTCATTGGTGTAATCCAGCCCTATTTCTCAATCAGTATCAGTGATAAGGTATATTGATGTCTCCAGCACTTGTTTTCGAATCTGCATTTTATGACAGCTACAGTAACTGCAGCTTGCTGCTGTCAACTGTGTTTTAGTTAACTGTTGGAATAGGATATGGTTGTGCTTTGGTGGTACTGATCAATTTGAAAACAAGTCTGTGAGGCAACATTGTTATTCACAGTACTTGTCCAAAGATATGACTCACTAAATTGCAAAACACTTAACCTGCGGTTCCAACACACATTCACGTATGGTGATGTCTGTGTTTTCCTATACTTTAGTTCTATTTTTTCATTCAGATTATTAAAGATGTTTTCATTTGCCTTTGTGTTTTCATTTCAGTCATGTATCATGTATTGTATAACATTAAAACAAGATTATTCATACATATATGTGTACATTCTCAAACTTGCTTAGTACATATCAGGGTCATGGGAAGGCTGGAACTTGTGAAGCTGATTATTGCTTATTAAAATTGCAAGGGTTTTTATGAAACTTTATATATCTTGTGGTATATTGCAATAAAAAATATTAATACTGTATTGATATCAGGTGCACATTTACTGCTTCTCTTAAATCTGTTTATTTAAATTTTAGTTCACGGTGAATTTAATAAGGCAGTCACAGATCATACTTTATAAACTATCTACTCCACCAGATATCTCTGAAAAAAATCTTTATACTTCTCTAAATATTTCTCAAATTAATGTGAAATTAAAGTGTGACAAAATATATTTTTTCATCAAGACAGACAGGTTATGTAAGAGTTGCTTTTGTTTTAGTCTTATAGATTTTAGAAATGTATTGCCAGATTCAATATTTTGGTGAATGGAATAAAAGTGGGCAGCACGGTGGTGCAGTGGGTAGTGCTGCTGCCTCGCAGTAAGGAGACCTGGGTTTGCTTCCCCGGTCCTCCCTGCGTGGAGCTTGCATGTTCTCCCTGTGTCTGTGTGGGTTTACGCCGGGTGCTCGGGTTTCCTCCCACAGTCCAAAGACATGAAGATTAGGTGCATTGGTGATTCTAAATTGTCCCTAGTGTGTGCTTGGTGTGTGTATGTGCACCCTGCTGTGGGCTGGCGCACTGTCCGGGGTTTGTTTCCTGCCTTGCGCCCTGTGTTGGCTGGGATTGGCTCCAGCAGACCCCCATGACCCTGTAGTTCGGATATAGCGGGTTGGATAATGGATGGATGGAATAAAAGTGCCATGTACGTAACACCAGTCCTTCACAGGTCACACTCATGCATACTTGTCTTTTCAACGATTACTTTCCTCAAGGCAGACTTTTCTTTTCCCTATAGTAAACTTCTTGGTGTCTCAGAATGCAAGAGTAAAGTTATTTTCTATTCTCTGATGTAATAACTTTGAAACTCTTGATATGTTAAAAGAATGCTCAATCAAAAAATTATTTTTTTTTATATATTACTTGCCCTATGTAGTTTGTAGTGGTGGCAGAGAAAAAAAAAATATCTCTTGTTTTCTTGTGGAATGGAGAGCAAAAAGTTGGATGTAAGAGCCAGTGGTGACCAATGCTGTACAATGGCAAGCAATGAGTCAGTTATCTAGCTGTATGCACAAAATGTGGAAAATGAATGCTATTTTTGCCAAATATTGTTAAATAGCTACTTCGAGTATAAGCATTGCAAATCATAAAACGAACACTAAAGCCTCATGGGAAGAACTTTGTGAATTGAAGACCCGTCTTTTTTTCGGCCAAGAGTCCCATCTTCAGTTCAAAAAGTCTTTGTCCTCGTGATCTTGAAAAGCTAAAATGTGCAAATTGGTGTGATTTTTTTTTTTTTTTTCCTCTGAAAATTTTCAAGAGGGTAAAAACGAGTCCTGATGACACACTCACAATTCAACTCTGGAGTTTATAGATGCAAATTTCGCATCAAACAGTGAGAGGAATCTGTACGTTTACATTGTGTTCACATAGGTTTTCTCTTCTACTCTGGTTTCATCGTACATCATGAAATCCGCAAGGTAAGTTCATTGGCAGCTATAAAATTGACTTTTTATAAATCTGGGTGAAGTTGTGAAAGAATATGGCTATTAAAGAATTAGTGTCTTATTTTATATTGGTTCCTTCCTTGCACTTGAGTTCTCAGGGAGTGGTTCTAGCCTCTGTATCACTGTTTTGGAAAAAGCAAGTTCATAAAACAAATTAATGCAGGATTACAACTTTAACCATAAATTATTAGAATCATTCTCATTATTATTAAAGTTCTGGCCAAGTTTGTACAGAAAAGATTAATCTAATTATGTAGTGTTAATATTTGACCATGCTTATTGCTTTTCTAAGGAAAAGAAGGGCAAAATATACATTTTTTGCATTTTATCATTTGATCATAAACCCTTTTTGCTTTCTTTATTAAAAAAAAAAAAAAAAAGTTGGATCAGTGCAAATTTACAAGGAGATAAACTGACTATAATCATGGCTTATGTGTGACACTAGTGATGAGCAACAGAAAAAATTTTTTTAACATATTGGTACAGAAATTTGACGTACTGTATAAACCTCATAGATTATAACCCAGTTTGAAGTTAACTGGAATATGCTAAAGATTTTTGAGGTAATGTTTGGATTGTTAACCCTTTTATTTAGACATATTTTAGCATATCCATAATGGATCAATAGAGCAGGGGAACGTTCTTTCAGATAAACAGGTCTCACTGTTGAGAGTAAGATTTTATATGTACTTATATTTTAAACATTATCAGTCTGGTACTTTATCAGTTCCAACCTTGCTCCCAAAGTTTCCAGAATATGCACTGGATCCCAACTACCCTCAACTAGATAAGCAAGACAGAAAAAATGGGTAGACCCATGTTTAGGTCTTTGTAATCACCAATGGGTTGAAAGATGCAAAATGGCCCTAATTTAAATAATATTAGTGCAGCTTACCTAAGATCACCTTATTTGTCTTTGTGAAATTTCAAGCTTTCTATAACCTGAGTTGCTGTAGTATCCTCTACCAGTATAAATATACAATAGGTATATTAATCAGTAACTGAATTGCACCATGCCCCAAGTGTTGAGATGCACAGTATGTGTCTCCTGGGAATGGCTTTGTGTAATTATCTTCTGCTTATGCATCAGTATTCAATAAATGCAAAAATGAGGATATTGCTGATATTGCTACAGAGTTTGGGTAACAAAACTTTACCAAAAGAATATTAAATATTTAAGAATGAAGGGATTTATTTTACAGGAGCTATAAGTGATTTTGTAATTTTTTTAAAAAGCTGTTAATTTGGCAAATTTACAAGAAAATTGTTATTAACTTCTCTGCAATTTACTACTACAAAATTTAAAATATGTCATAATTGGTAATGCCCTTCTTAGCTTTAAAATCACATTAAATGAGTATAGTAGAGTATGGTATGTAGAGGAACATCCAGAATAGAATTACTATAAAATATTTAAAATGCTGGAATGTGACCTACTTTTATGAGTAACAAGAAAAAATAATGAACACCTTTTTAAAGAGATTTAGTAATACATATTAGAAACCAAGTATAGATAAGGCACAGAGCTGCGTTTGAAAACATCTGGTCTAAACAATCTATAGCTGCAGTCATATTCATCCAGTCATACCTAAATTAGAAACTTGATTTTAATAATATGTACCGTACTTTGAAGAAAAGCTATCACCAAAAATGACTGCAGATAATTGAAAAAATTGTTTCTTGTTTATCTAAGCAAGGCTTCTAAACTGGTGGTCCATCTGAAAAATAAATTAATCAGATTTCGTAACTGCAAAATGCCCTATTTAAAATGTTCTTATACTTTAACAAAAATAATAGAATTTTTACTATTTGTAATATGTTTAGTATTTTGGTAATAATATGATATGCAAAAATCTTTAAAGTTCAGTTTTATAAAATCAAGCCAAGTACGTTTGAGTGGAGTAAAATCTGTGTCACTTTGGCTGTATATTTTTTCAAGGACTGCTGCTCCAGGTTTTTTTTTTTATACTGCCAGGAAGCTGTATTACATTAACTGTCACATCTTTTAGGAGCTTCCAGTTTTTATCCTTCAAATTATTTTTTTCTTATTTTAATCAGATTAAAGAATCTGTCAATTTTCAGACTTGCTGGGTAGTCATGTATAAAGTCTTTTTTTGGTCTTTAAACTAAAGTTTAAAGAAACATAACATAATTTGGCAAACAAGAGGGGGGAACCACTTAGTCTATTAAGCTTGTTTGTTTAGCTAATAGGTAAGTTATCACAATATTTCATTCAGATACTTCATAAAGATTGTCAAGGACTCTGCTTCAGCTACAAGTCTCAATAGTTTGCTCGAGATTCCCAAAACTCTTTGAGTAAAGAACTGCTTCCTGGCTTCAGTCTTAAATGCTCTTCTCATTAATTTCCACTGATGTCCTCGAGTATATGATTCAACATTTAAGCTGAGAGAATTTTGCTTGAGCTTGACATGTTACAGATTTTGTAGACAAACTGCTGTTTAGGAAAGAAACAACCCATTTATTTCCAACACTTGAAAAATGTTCATTTACTTAGTTGTTGTGTATGCCATCTTGAAAAGTGATTAGTGATCATGAGTCTTATTTCCAGTGTTTAGTTAATGTCTGAAATGCAGTACATCACTAAACTGCCTGTATACAATTGCTGTGTTTCATGTTATTCTTGTAGTTTACTTGTGAGTATACTAAAATAATTGGAAATGATGCAGCATTGTCACTTGATGTAGCACACACAGCTCTATTAGGTAACCAAGCAGAGGTGCCAAATTCGGGTGTTAAAGTGACAAATGTTTCACTGAGCAACCTAAACATGTCTGTCAAGTGAGTATGAATTAGGATGACTGTAACTTTTTAAACATTTAGACGGAGGAGAAAAGGAAGAAAACACACTTCCTCTGAACACACTCACATGTGAAATATCTGTAAGTTTTTTTATGGATTATAACCACTCTAACAAAAGGTGCTATATAGGCGCCTGTCCTGACGCAGATGGACACGGAGGCATGTATAAAATAAAAAGACTTTTATTTTTCTTCAGCTGGAGGGCACATCTTCCCCGTGTCCCCCAGCCACAACACAGTCCCCAAAGCACCACCAAACAACCTCAGACTTTCTTTGCCACCACTTCTCCTCCTAGCTTCGTACACTTTCCACTCGACTCTGGCTGCTGAGTGGTGGTGACTGGCTCCTTTTATTGGGTACCTGGAACTGCTCTAGGTATTTGATTGCGGACATCCAGCTGCATTTCCGGGTGTGGCGAAACCAGTGCCCAAAAGGGGACAGCAACACCTGCTGCAGCACCCTGTGACGGCACCTGCAGAATCCAACAGGGCTGCACAAAACTCCAACCCCAATGAAGCCCTGGGGGAGTCTGAGGCATCGCTGCAACCCAGGGACGCTGCCATCTAGCGTCCAGGGGGAGATGATGCGTTTCCCATGTTTGCTCACCTGGTACATATGCTGCAGGGGCATCCCGGCCAGGTATGTGCCCCGGCCATCAATCACACTACTTTTACACAGCTCTGTCTAAGTTGTAACTCTATTAGGAAAATTGGACTTGTTTTTTAGGGGGAAACCACAAATTTTAAAGACAGATAATAATATAGCCTTCAATAATTTAGATTTAAATACTGAGTCTCTTAAAGTTTGTAGTTTATTCTCTAGGCTGTATTTATTTTTTATAATTGACCTTTAAGTGAAATTTAACCATATTTTACTACATGCACATGACACCATAGTAATTAAAGTGTTTATCAATAATAAAAAGACTTCACATAAGAATGAATACGAAGTCACACAGGTATCACATTTAATTACAGCATAATTACAGTGGAAACTGTAACCTGCCTTAGATTCCTCATGTGTCTGCATTAAGAAATTTGTCTGTCCTAGTACAAGTTAAAATATGTTCATACATAGATTTACAGTAAGTAAAAGCTCATTATTATGTAAATATGACAGTCTTACATGTCTGCATAACCATTTAAAGCTTAAAACAGTGACATTCTGATTATTATGATTATTGGTTTAATGTAAACTGTTTGAATTATCACTGCATTAAACAAACTTGTATCATTTGACATCACATTATGGTATAATAGAGACATAGAGAAATACAACCCTGATGATTGTGACACTCTGACCACTTTTTCTTGTTTTTCATGTAGTAATACAATAAAAGATTTTCCTAGTCCACATTAAAACAGACAAATTACAAAAAGCATCTTTTTTTATTTTTTCCAACCTCAGTAAAATATTTTGAGCACTGTTTTAAAAATGCTTTTCAAAGTGTATACATTTGAAAACGCTGTGTCTCACACAATGCTGTGCATGTGGAAAAATGGAGCTTGATTGGCACGTGATCAATCACTGACGTGTTTTTTCCCATGTGATCTTTACTTTGAGGATAGTCCTTGTCTACCTTCCCTGCATCAATTGATGGGCATTGTGCCTTCAAGCTTTCAAATATCTTGCTGAGTTTATTTTGGAAGGATTCCCGGTCTATATTTTCCTAGGCTTTGGCAACCTTTTTTATAACCTTTAAAGCAGTTGTACTTTATTGTCTATCCACAAAAAGAAGTCAACTTCAAATTACTTCAGGTTTGCTCCGTAAACAGTCATCACTCTTGGCTGATAAACTGTGCATACCAAGTAAGAAATATTTACCTGCTTTTGGCTTTTTCAGGTTAGATGATAAACTTACAGAAAATGACATGACAAGACTAGTGCAGATGGAAAGCAAAACTTTAAACCTGAAAACAGTATTGTCAATTTTATCCATGTACAGTTAGGTCCATAAATAATTGGACAGAGACAACTTTTTCAAATTAATTACACACACAATTAATTTTAAATGAAACAACTCAGATGCAGTTGAAGTGCAGACTTTCAGCTTTAATTCAGTGGGGTAAACAAAAAGATTGCATAAAAATGTGAGGCAACTAAAGCATTTTTTAACACAATCCCTTTATTTCAGGGACTCAAAAGTAATTGGACAAATTAAATAACTGGAAATAAAATGTTCATTTCTAATACTTGGTTGAAAACCCTTTGCTGGCAATGACAGCCTGAAGTCTTGAACTCATGGGCATCACCAGATGCTGGGTTTCCTCCTTTTTAATGCTCTGCCAGGCCTTTACTGCAGCGGCTTTCAGTTGCTATTTGTTTGTGGGCCTTTCTATCCATAGTTTAGTCTACACCAAGTGAAATGCCTGCTCATTTGGGTTAAGATTAGGTGACTGACTTGGCCATTCAAGAATTTTCCACTTCTTTGCTTTAATAAACTCCTGAGTTGCTTTGGCTGTATGTTTTGGGTCATTGTCCATCTATACCATGAAACGTCGCCCAATCAATTTGTCTGCATTTAGCTTGATTTGAGCAGACATTATGTCTCTGAACACCTCAGAATTCATTCGGCTGCTTCTGTCCTGTGTCACATCATCAATAAACACTAGTGTCCCAGTGCCACTGGTAGCCATGCACACCCAAGCCATCACACTGCCTGACTCCACCGTGTTTTACAGATGATGTGGTGGTATGCTTTGGATAATGAGCTGTTCCATGCCTTCTCCATACATTTTTCTTGCCATCATTCTGGTAGAGGTTGATTTTTGTTTCATCTGTCCAAAGAATGTCTTTCCAGAACTGTGCTGGCTTTTTTAGATGTTCTTTATCAAAGTCCAATCTAGCCTTTCTATTCTTGAGGCTTTTGAGTGGCTTCACCCTGCAGTGCACCCTCTGTATTTACTTTCATGCAGTCTTCTCTTTATGGTAGACTTGGATATCGATACGCCTACCCCCTGGAGAGTGTTGTTCACTTGGTTGGCTGTTGTGAAGTGGAAATGATTCTGCGATCATCCACCACTGTTGTCTTGCGTGGATGTCCAGGTCTTTTTGCTTTGCTGAGTTCACCAGTGCTTGCTTTCTTTCTCAGGATGTACCAAACAGTAGATTTTGCCACTCGTAATATTGTAGCAATTTCTCGGATATTTTTTTCTGTTTTTGTAGCTTAAGGATGGCTTCTTTCACCTGCATGGAGAGCTCCTTTGACCACATGTTGTCTGTTCACAGCAAAATCTTCCACATAAGCACCACATCTCAAATCATCTCCAGGCATTTTATCTGCTTAATTGATAAGACATAACGACGGACATGCCCACATCTGCCCATGAAATAGCCTTTGAGTCAATTGTCCAATTACTTTTGAGCCCCTGAAATAAAGGGATTGTGTTAAAAAAAATGCTTTAGTTGGCTCACATTTTTATGCAATTGTTTTGTTCACCCCACTGAATTAAAGCTGAAAGTCTGCACTTCAACTGCATCCGAGTTGTTTCATTTAAAATTCATTGTGATAATGTACAGAACCAAAATAAGAAAAAAGTTGTCTCTGTCCAAATATTTATGGACCTAACTGTATGTATGAACTAAGCCTAAGTGGCTCAGTACCAGATTTCATTTTAACAGTTGTCTTTGGCATCTTCTGGAGAATTCAAAGGTACTCCCAAGCCATATTTGAGATGTAAGAAATCCAAAGCCTCTTGAGTCTGCCCTTTGAGCTTCTTTAAATGATCAGTGCTAGTTACACTTGAGTAAACCACCTTAACAGATTCTTTTAAAGAGTAAAAGACCTGCAGACCTCCTTTAAAATCCTTATGAATTGTCAGCTTGAGAGTGACTTTAGCAGCTTTGCATGAGTAACCAGTTTTGAATGATTAAACCTGGGAACACTTTTTTTTGGACACTAATTTTGTGTGGTTTTAGCTTAGATTCAGTTTTTATTATTTATTTTTTTATTTGGAAATGTTTATTTTATTTAAGATCTTGTTTATGTGACACTTCTAGGATGCAAAATGAGACATCAGTCATGACGATGATAACATCACAGAGATGACATTAAAAGATGACTCTTTTACTGTACGTTATTCCTTCGTCGATACACAACAACTTGTTTCTCTTATTTCTTAAGCAGGACTTAACATGAGATTTTGTTTTTGAGTTTCTGACTTTTCATTTAGCCCTTGATTTTTGAGTAATGTCTTGCCCTTTGATTGTGTTTGTTGCTTAAGAGTCTGATCACCCAGTTTTGACCTGTTGATTTCCCTGACTGTGTCGCTGGCTAAGAAATTGTCTTCTGGTCTTTTTGACTACTCACAATAATCAATAAGATATGCTATGTGTGTTATAACAATAGGTAATGAAAGGGTCATAATATATTAAAAACATTATTCACAAGTTTAGCTCCATCTTCACCTTCTGTATCACATAATAGTCCTTGTAGTACCACTGTCATAACACAGATCTCCTTGTCATTCTCATGACTGCTCAACTCTTACTCATGAGCAAGACCTCCAAGATATTTAAAATGCCTATATGGTGCAGCTTATTCACCATAGCTTACTAAAAACAAGACTCTCTCTTCCTGAAGAACATCATAGCCTCTGAATTGGAGGTGCCAATTTTTGAACCAATTGTAATAAACTTGGCACCAATATACTGTATAGCACAAAATAAGTATGTATAAGTATGAGGCCATATGAAACACTGGATACTCTTCTATCCTCAGAATATTACATGATGTCTGTTGGCATTCAAATTTCGATTTATTTAAGGTATCCAGTGTGTGTTACAAAGATAGACCCCACACCATTACATCATTGCCACCAGCAATGAATTCCTCAGTGTAGATATGGACGAAGAGATTCTGTTTTTTTCCAAATTTAAGGACAAGTAATTACCATCATCCACTATTTCACCTGTTGTTTTTGGGCAAGATCTGCAAATGGAGAACATACACTATGTAGTTTTAGTTGCAGTTCTTTGAGCTCATTTAACCGGGGAATCCAGAAGCCACCAGTCATGTTTGAAGATCCAGATTATCTTGAGAATCACAACAATTTAGCTAAAATTACACATTAGTTTTTTTTTTTTCTTCTTTTAAAAAAAGCATCCACTTCCCTTAGGGATGAGAGTGGTAATGGGCAGATACACAGTAGCTGAGTTGATTTATAGGAGGAATGGCACACAATCAGATCCACTGTGGCCATTTACAGCCAGTTATCATCCTTAGGTTATGCAAGGCAACAGCATTTGAAATAAGGGTTGTCTTCACTGAATTCTAATTGTAGGATTTTTTTCTCAATTTGTTTTTTGCAAGAGGCCATTTCTTTGGTGATCATAAGAGCCAGACTGGGCAAAGAAGCATGATTCTCATAGCCCACCCCCGTTATTTCATCATGGGCACCTTGAAGTTCATTTCTTCATAAAAATAAGCAAGACTAGTTTGCTGTAGGCATAGCCTCACACACTGTGGATTCTGTTGTTTTTCTTTTAAAAATTGAATAACATTAAAAAAAAATACTGAGAATGTTTGAGAGTGCCATCTTGCCCAGTTAAATTTACTGGTGAAAGAGAAAAATAATAGAAATCATTGGTCCCTGCACTAAACAACATATGTGACTATAGCCAAAAATAAGGAGATACTGTCATTAAAATTAGAAATGCAGTGAAACCTTCAATTTACATGCACACTTGGGAGTTTATAAGAGAATAATTTTATTCATCCATCCATTTTCCAACCCGTTGAATCTGAACACAGGGTCACGGGGGTCTGCTGGAGCCAATCCCAGGCAACACAGGGCACAAGGCAGGAACCAATCCTGGGTAGGGTGCCAACCCACTGCAGGACACACACCAAGCACACACTAGGGCCAGTTTAGAATCGCCAGTCCACCTAACCTGCATGTCTTTGGACTGTGGGAGGAAACCGGATGATGAAGATTATTTTATTATCTATTTATACTTTTAGGATTGCAAAGAAATATTCACTGTAGTTTTCAATTGTTTTATTTTCAAGGAAAACTGATTTATAGCTTGGCTTGTTCCTGTTGCTTGTACAAGTTTATAAATTTAGCTATAGCTTTTATATACAGTATATGGTTTCAGTACTATTTTGAATACAGTACACCCCCAAAATTCACAGGGGTTATGTTCCTAGAGTACCCACAAATTGTGAAAAACCGTGAATTTTGGATGTGGTTAAAAAAAGTGCCTATTTTTATAGTTTAAACCCTAAATATGCCCCCACAACACTTTAATTTCATTTCAAACTCAGCTTAATACATTACCTAAAAAAAAAAAAGTAAAGGTAAACCCATATACTGTACAGAACTGTACTGCTATGTCTCCCGCCGTGCTAGAATGGAAAATACAGATATTACCGCTATATGTACTGTAATTCATGCAAGCGCGTTTTCATTGCCAGAAGCCTTAGAAAGTACAGGGCATTTCGGTGGCATCTTGGGGCTTTAAGAAGAACAAAATGGAAAACACAAGAACACTCAGCTGGAGATGCATCACAGGGCAGCAGTTAATCAGCAGCAAGGAGAAATGAATAATGCTGTAATGGTCCAGTGCCGCTAAGATTCACACTGTCGAGAAGACAGCAGTTTGTTTATTTTTATAGTGGAGCTTCCAGGGACTCACCCAGCCTTGGCCCGACTCACACGTACTCGCAAACAAAGACAAAAACAAAGCAAACCGATAATCAAACAGCAAATAAAAAATGTAATGAAAATAAATGAAATAAATGTAAACAACAATACCACCCCTGTTCCCCTTATGGCGCCTACACATTAAATACAACAAAGCTCAAACAAAACACACACAGTAAAGTCCATGAAAAACGGCAACGGATGAAATGTAATGATGAAAATAGATACTCCAGAGATCCGCACGTCGATTGGGAATATCAAGATAGTCCTACCGCTAGATCCTGAAATGGTGAAGAAGGGAGGATGGGTTCAGGAGTACTCCTTTCTTCGCAGGATGGCCATGAACCCACTTACAGTCCTTATGTACACAGGCAGACGGCAGACAATCCAGACCCCAACCACAAAACAACCCAGGACAAAATGAATAAGTACAGGTAACCCAACAGAAAGCATAAAAATACTTTTTTTCACAATGGTTCTTCTCTATGTGAAGTTTGCATATTCTTTCCTCATTTGTGTGGGGTTTTCTCAGAGTATTCCAATTTTTCCCCTTCTTCTAAAAAAGTGAGCAGTATGTCAACTGGAAATTCTAAAATGGCCCTGCATTAATATCAGTGCGTGTCAGTGCATCTTACAGTAGACTAACTCCTTTTCTTTGCTTGTGCTTTGATTTCATTCACCTGATTGAAGGGGATGGAAAATGCATTAGTAAAATTTCCCAAGTTTATTTGCATTCAAGTAGAAAATAAATGGCATATTCATCAATGGGATAACTTACCGGTCTCCTACTATGTGTTGTACCCTGTTTAATATTATGGTACTGTTAAAAGTATGGCTATTCAGCAGAGATGATGTATAACCATACTGCTATTGTTTATTTTATTTATTATCTTTCTTTTACATAATGTTTTTCAAAATTAGATAAAAAATTGTTTTTATGATTTGTTTATTTATTAATAAAGTTTCTTTCTTTCTTTCTTAATTGGGTTAACTACATGTTATATGAAATATTGTAGTAGCTAATTTACAGTAATATTAAGTTTAAACTTCTGAATAACTGGTAGATTTTTTTTCAATCTCGCCTGCCCTCTATGTGAAATATTTTTGTGCACGTTACTCCACTGTGCAGCAAACACTTGCTATTTATGTTCCTGTGCATATCCCTATATTTCATCTTTTGATCTTTCCAAGTTTATCTACAAGATCTCATCTAGAAATGCGCAAGATACTATATTTATGGCTACAGTGTAACTGATGGCATCATCACCTATAGTAAGAATAATTATTCTTCTCTTTCAAGTGACCTTAATTCATCTTTTATACATTTTTATCAAATTATTCTTCTCAGCACAATTTTAAACAACAGAAGCTAATTTTAGATCTTGGATATATAAAATGTGAATCTGATAAGTGCTGGAATCAAGGAGAAGTCAACATGTGGCTATTGTTTAAGTGTTTAGTGACATCCAGTGGTCATTTCTGAACTGTGAAATGTTAACAATGTACAGTGTAATATACTGTATATTATACAGTATATCTGAGTGGTTAAAAAGAGAGTTGTATCCAAGAAATGCTATCTTAACCTGTAGGTTAACTGCACAGATCCCCCAACAGAAGGTAAATGTATTTGCAATTTCGGATATTATAAAGCATCTTTAAAGTCACTTAGGAACAGAGGACAGTGCAGGATTCTGCTAAAGCACTTTGAGCTACATTTATTGTATGAAAATGTGCTATATAAATTAAATGTTGTTGTTGTTGTAAATGATCATGACTAGTGGACAAGCTAGCACCTTGACAAAGGCTGGCACATTACAGTAGCATATGAGGATGTGTATTTCATCAGGAGTAATTCTAAAAATGTCAATCGGTACATAAATGGTTTATTAAAATGCCAATGGAAAAAGTAAATGTATAATTAAGTCCAAATTGAGGATAAAGGCAAAAAAGAAGGCTGTTCTATTGGTGGCACTATAAAAATGGAGCAGGAGACCAACTATTATTAAACTGCGTATACAATCACCATAAAATAATAAAGAATAAATGTAATTGAAACATATTAAGGACACTGTTAAGCTGAAGGTACTAAACACAACTGTAGAGCATAAAAGTGTGAAGCAACCAATAAAAGATATTAGGAGATATAAAAATCTTTATAAACATATTTAAGGGTAATCTGTTTAAATAATGATAAGGCACATCATAATGATTCAACAAAACCATATACAAAGGCACTGTATTATAAATATTCAAAGAATATGTTTTTATCTCTTTGTATGTCTCTGGTATCAGCAAAATACTACAACTCCAAATTCCAAAAGGTGTTTTCCAAGACTACATAATAGAGGCTTCAAACAGAAGTCGAAATATATGTCCAGGGCCAAAACTTTGTTATGGACAGAGAGTTATGAATTGGGTGATATCTATCTATCTATCTATCTATCTATCTATATATATATATATATATATAGAGAGAGAGAGAGAGAGAGAGAGAGAGAGAGAGAGAGAGAGAGAGAGAGAGAGAGAGAGAGAGAGAGAGAGAGAGAGAGAGAATACTGTATATACATAGATATATAGTGTATATATATATAATAGAGAGAGACAGATAAACTTATATACTGTGGACGCGGCCCGGACACAGACAGGCAGACATGTTGTTAAAATACCACCACACGTTTATTTACAATATTTACAAATATAATAATGGTCACTTAGACCCAATCCAAAGTCCATAAAGTGCACAAACCCCAAAATGACACTCAGTCCTGGCCACAATGCCTTCTTCTCGGGCCGCCTCCACTCTCTTCTGCCTTGTCCTCCTTCCACCCGACTCTAGCGCTAAATGAATGGAGACAGCCCCTTTTAAACAGTCCCCGGATGAGCCCCAGGTGTTCCCGGCATTCCTCCTCTGGCCACGCCCCAGCGTGGCGGAAGTGCCGGCTGTCCTCCCGGCAGCTCTCCGGGTACTGTCCTAATTCTTCCCCCCAGCACGTCCTGGTGTGGCGGAAGTGCTGGGTCCCTACAAAAGAGAACACGGGGCAGAACCGCTGCCAAGGCACCCTTCCCGTGCCACGCACTGGCAGCGTCCCCCCCTCCAATCGGCACCCCGGCACTTGCCTGTTCGGTACCCTCTCCGCGGCTTCCGTGTCCCTCTTAACGGTGGAATCGCCGGAACCGCCTGCGCTCTCTCCGCCGGCCTCAGGGATTCCCTCTGCCCCCTCAGAGGGCAGCCAGCACCCGGACGCGTGCACCCAGCACCTTGTCCCAACCTATTGGAGGAATCGGCACCCAGCCCATGACAGTTTGAGACTCCTTATGAAAAAGAAAGAGCCTCCTTCCCGTCTGCGTCCTTACAGTGCGGCACGAGACCGCAGCCGACTCGGGGCGGAGGGCGCTAGGACCCGGGGCACTTAGCAGCCCGTGTCCATTCAGTGTCCTCACAGACCCCCCCCCTTGCCGCGCATACAGCCCGCGGCGCCGCATCTCCTGTCGGAAGGCTGCTTACTTGAAGCTGATCCTTGGCATCACAGCCATGTTCAGCAGCCCCTCCTGCATGCTGTACGGAGTCGGCTGTACTCACCATCTCCTCCGTACCTCTCCGGCTGGAGATTCCAGCGTCGCGCCGTCCCGTTGTCGCTAACGTCTTCAGCGCCGTGAGCGCCTTCCTCTCCAGTACCAGCACATCAACACGGAGGGCACATAGCATCTGCAATAAATGCTCCGCGGGCTGAAGTCACGCCTCCAGCTCCACCAGAGCAGCCGGCAAAGACAGGAAGTTAACTGATGCGGAGCCTACCTGTCTGTCAGCCTCCGACGCCGGCCACTTCCTGTGGGCCTTCTCCTCCGGCCCAATCGGGTCTCCCCTGCCCGTGATGGACATTCCTTGGTCCCGCCTCTCTGCAGTCATCGGCGGGCACACAAGACACACCGTCCAATCGCGTACCTATCAGGGGGAGGGACTTCTGGTACGTGGCCATCTTGCCTCCCCTTCTGCGGTGGCGACGTGCTTGTCGGCAGCCTTGCTGTTGCCAGTGCCTTTCGAGCTGCAGCGTCTCCTCCTCCGCAGCCCGCCACCGACGTGGATCCGGGAAGTCCCTGCCTGGAAAGAAGAAAACACGCCTGGCCCCCACGGGCCGGCTGCCACTAGGTCAAACCGAGGACACCTCCTCGGCGTGGCCTTTCTTGACGCCATGCCGTCCCGGGCACCTCCAGCAACGGCGCGCTCATTGGAGACCGCTGCACTCCTGGTAGGCACGCCGCCCGCCCGACCGCATCAGGGAAATATGGCCTTCCTGCGGACTCCTGGCGGTCCGTGGGGTTCCTTTACCGTGGGTGGGATCCCCTGCTGCACCGGGCCGTCCACAACAAGTTTGATATTATCAGGTCCCCACCTTGAAACAGGCGGAGCATCCTGCCAACTACGCCAGATGTGGACGCGGCCCGGACACAGACAGGCGGACATGTTGTTAAAATACCACCACACGTTTATTTACAATATTTACAAATATAATAATGGTCACTTAGACCCAATCCAAAGTCCATAAAGTGCACAAACCCCAAAATGACACTCAGTCCTGGCCACAGTGCCTTCTTCTCGGGCCACCTCCACTCTCTTCTGCCTTGTCCTCTTTCCACCCGACTAGCGCTGAATGAATGGAGACGGCCCCTTTTAAACAGTCCCCGGATGAGCCCCAGGTGTTCCCGGCATTCCTCCTCTGGCCATGCCCCAGCGTGGCGGAAGTGCCGGCTGTCCTCCCGGCAGCTCTCCGGCGCCGCCCCTAATTCTTCCCCCCAGCACTTCCGCCACACCAGGAAGTAACAGGTCCCCAAGGCATTGGGGCGCCTCCTGGCGGTGACCACGGGCCCCCAGAGCAACCAGGAAGGTGGCCCCCACGTGATCCAGGGTGGGCTTAGACCCACATCCGGTCCCTCACGGCGTCCCGGCCGGGTCGTTGCCCCTGTCATCCCTGACAATACAAAACACATAAATACACATTTAAAGCCAACTGAAAATAAACATACCTCCTGTTGTGGCACTTATCACAAGTTATAAATTATTTACCTGGATCTACATTTACACTGAAAAATGAGTGAAAAATAATATAACTAAGTATTAATTTAGGTATGTGTATACTGGAAAAAAATAGAAAAAGTTAAAGTCAAAGAGGAAAAAGAAATAAAAAGAAAAAATATGTTGGTTATCTTTGCAACTAAGAGTTTGTTGCATTATCAAATATAGGAAAACAAGATCATGTTGTGGGGTGGGGAGGTGGTGATCCTGCGATGAAGAACAAAAAACATGTTACATATGAATTTATATTTGGTATTTTTTGGCATTTGACACTTATATGTCAGTAATCACCATAATAAAGATTAAAATTAGCAAACTAAAATAAAAAATATAAACACTGTTCTCTCAGCAAAGTGCTTCCATAGTGCTGGAAAAGAAGAAAAAATAGAAAAAGAATAGGGTCAAATTGTGTCCTATTTATGAGAAGCAAGAGAAGTTTGTTTGTCCCAGATAATTATAGGAATCAGGTTTGGTAAATCCAAAATGCCTCTTGTTGAAGTAGCTGGTTATTTAAGTCCCCACCTCTTGGATGTGTGTGAACAATTTCCAAAATAGTATATTGTAAGTAATGAATGATTGACCTCAGTAAAATGTCTAAATTGAATGTTTTGGATGCTTAGACTATATTCATTTTCTGTTCTTGAGCACATATTTTTACTTTCCAGAAAGTTTTTTCTGATCTATAACATAGGGCATGGGCATCAAAAAAGAAATGTGACACCGCTTGTATTATACTCAGATCTGTGTTTTAAAGTAATGTTTAATTTGGGGGTGGAACAATATTGCCTTTGAGTATAAAGTACAAACAGTTGCAATTTAAGAAGATAAAATAGATTATTTTTAGAAACAAGTAAGTTTTTACTTTCTGGAAGAAAGTTGTCCTATGGTTTTTAAACACCAAGTCATGGATGTTGCAGAGTATACAAATATTTTATAATGGATCATCTTATGACATTGGCATACTAAAATTATGTTAAAGAACTCGCCAAACAAGATTTTCGATTGCATTCAATAGATGGTGTAAGAAGAAAAATCCCTATTGGAGTAAAGCGCTTATTTATAGGCATTTTTGTATTCATGTGGTTGAAGAACCTCTGCAAAAAGCTGTTTTTTTGTATCAAGTGAATGGTGCATAAAATCCCTAAAATCATGATGCTGCCCTTAAGTTACCTATAGGGGAACTCCATCAGCTTGTAATTTTGTGTGGGAAGACTGTACTAGCCATTTACTGAAAATCACTAAGATAGAAGGTACCCCTTTCAGGCCTGGTACTTACTTTCTGCCCAGTAATGTTAGAATAGGCTCTAGCTCTCCATGAACCTGAACTGGATTAAGTTGCCACAAAATGGTGATTTTTAAAATTTTATTAGTAAAGGTACCAACACCTTTATTCAAGACACATGAACCAAATCTTTTTAATTTACAAATCTCAACAAAACTGTAAAACTATTATCCTTTTTGCTGGTAAATGAGTTACAGGATCCTGTCCCATCATCTATCCTACTAGGGAAGAACAACTTATTTCTTTTTCTTTATAGGGTCTATGGGAGCCTTCTCAGTCTATGAACTGTCATAGTTACAGCAGATAACAGTCATTCAGAATTTACCACATTTACCAGTTTGCCACCAGCAGAAATGTTCACACCTTTTCGAATTTTCTGAAAGGTAGATAATTAAAGGCATATGTACACATTTTGTCTGATATCATATCTCACCTAAATCAGCATAATTTGCAATTGTAAGGCAAAAACCATACATTTACAGATATGCATGATGCTTTATTAATAAGATCAATGAAGTTGCCCAGTCCATAACTGCAGCAACATTGTGTGAAATACAAAATATGGATGGATTTCCTGGTGCACACATTTATAGCAATGCTATTTTTAACCACTCAGATTAAATTCTCCTGTTTCTATGCTAGCTATTCTCTATTTCTCCAATGAACTGCTTGGGCCTTAAAGGTTGCTTTCAACCCAGGATGAAAAATCTTTTCAACCTTTAATCTTTTAAATATCAAAATCCATTTTATTTAAAGAGATGCACAGTATGTTAGTGTGAATAATTTCTGGATAAACATGGATACCCAATGTAGATGCATAAGTGTGATTGCAATGTTGGTACTCTCAACATTTTCCCCCTTCTTATCTTTGAATCAGAATTTTCTTCAATGAACATAATCTAATTCTTCAGTGAACATTTGCATCAGTGTCTTCCCATCACTGCAACAGAATATCACACTTCAGGTTTCTTGTTTCAACTTGCTGCAGTTAGTTACAATTTAAATAAAATAATAAGGCAGCTGCAATACAATCAAATGTACATTAATTATGAAACAATATGAGTTGCATGTACTGTTGCTTGTATTTAGTTTTAGAGTAGAGTAATTGAGGTCTTTTGCTTAGTAATTACAAACATTGTTTGCTATTATTGTTTGACTTTAGAGTCACCAATGATGTTTTTCTGCATTTCTTTGTAATGTTAGAAAAGGGCTATATTAAACAGAATAAATCTTTTGGAGGTGGGTGGAGAACTTCAAAACATGCAGAAAATGTCTGTGCCATGACTGGATTATAGCCTCAGAAAGCAGTAGTAAACATTGTGCCACTGCCTTCCGTTTTAATGTCCAGAAATGTTTTATGCACATTCTGGATGACTTTTTAAAATATTCACGAAACTCAAGTATAACAGATATTCATAGACAAAGGTCACTCTGAGGCTAGGGATCTGCACTGGCAATCAGAAGGTTCCAGTTCGAATCCTGTAAACACCTGAAGTGACTCTGCTTCATTGGGCTCTTGAGTAAGGCCCGCACCCTGCAATTGCTTCGTCCTGGGTATGATTTTAATGTGCATCCAGCCCTGCAAGCATGTCTGACAACTTACTGGGAAAACTTGGAAGTTGGTCGTAGGATTTGCACTCCAGCCACTGTATATATTTAAAAAAAAACACACACACTGTTTCAATGTCATGCTGAGGTGTCACCTGCTGCACTCGGGTCCCAATCCAGGTGGTTTGTTGTGTGTGGGTGCGGCTCCCAGTCTCTCTCTCTATATACATAGGTTCATATTTTTCTTTTTTTTATCTTTCACAATTATTTTATATGCTGAGACATGCCAGAAACTATAAAATATTTTTGTAAACATGAAATATTGATCATGTCCATGTAATCAACCTGGTATTAGCTATTACTTTTTTTTTTTTTAAACAAACAGGCCGAAGGCTTCATTTTTTATCAGCAGGATTATTTATTTTTATTGATGGATGTTTACTACTAAAATGTTAAATATTTTTAAGGAATTGAAAAAAAGAGTAGTATAAATAGTCTACAGAGTGACAGTCTCACAGCCCTGATATACAAGCTCATTATAAGGAATAGACTATAATCTCTTTTATGACAGTGTTTAATCTTTATCCAGGATTTATAATTCAGAGAATTTCAGGTTGTGCATTGCCCTATATATCAAAATAGAAGTGAAACATGTTTTGAAAAAAAAATGGATTGACTGTTTATAATGCATTTTCTTGCGAGTGTTATTTTTCTACTTGGCTTGTAAATTCATAAGAAGACTGAAATGTATGGCGGTCTATTTTTGTGTGATAATTGTTCCCAAGTTGACAAAATATTAAACTAATAACAATATGAATATGACTTGGCGTTATATTTTCGTTTAAAAAATCTGTTAGTGTACATTCAGTGATCCATTTCCTGAATATGTGGATTGCAGTTCAGGATTTCAGAAATTTCAGCAGCACTAAACACAAAGTAGGAACCAGCCCTGAAAAAGGGTCAGAATTCTTTGTGAGACACTCCCTTATACACTCAGTACTGACAATGTGTCCTTTAAACCCTGCATGCATATCTTTTGAGTGTTCATGGGAAGGGACGGGGCAGCTGGAAAAAATACAGACATGGGGAGACCTTTAGTCCCAGATCCAGGTTTTAAACCTTGAGCTCTGCAACTGAGGAAGCTAATCACTCAACTCCCTTGCTCTAATCAGCTAAATAAATAATTGTTTAAGTTTATAACATACACTAAGGTAATACCATTTGCTGTCTAAAAAGAGTTAATCACCATTTAACAAGAGTGATGCAACTTTCTGTAAATTACAGTTTGTTCCGAACACATAGATATCGTAATGTTTCAGAAGTAGTCATTTGACACTGGAAGCATTCCCGGGTCCTGAAATAAAAGAAGCCTTCTGGCCTCATCCAGGTGAGCCAGAGTCAGGTGGTGGTGGACAAAGTTTGCCTGGAGGAGAGACAAATGATTTATTGTAGAGGAAAGTCTATTGAAGGTGCTTTAAAACCTGTATATGATACTGTAAATTTAATAAAACCATGTTTATTGATGCCTTTTAACTGTGTGACTGCACTTTTGTCCTGGGGTTGATGAGCTGCAGTGCCCTCTAGTATCCACTATGTACTGTATGTACATATATATGTGTGTGTGTGTGTATGTATGTATGTATGTATGTATGTATGTGTATATATATATATATATATATATATTATTATACAGTATCTCCTAAATAATACAAACAGTACACAACATGTGTTTCGCCCTTATTGATGTTCATCAGCTGTACACACTTTTGCATCCCCATATAGGAATCGAACTACAGACATCAGCACCTGAAGCGAGGACTCTAACATGGCTGGTTTGCTTATTTGACAAGGTGAACATAGCAGTATTACAATCTTGGGTCTTAGTCAAAGTCAAATGTTTTGTGTGGTTACATACCAGGTAACGCTTGTGGTTGGTCAGTCAGTCAGCAAATAGCCACCATGTCCTCTCAGTTGCGAGATTATCCCCCATGTCCTCACAGTTGTGAGAAGCAGATCATAGATATGCTATACAGTGTCCACAAGTGTTACCTGGTAGGTTACCACACAAATAATTGGATTGAGACTCAGACTTAAGAATGAATATAAATATATATATATATTAAGATAGAATGGGCACCAGCAAGCCCCAATCCCCAACTTGATCACACACCCACAGTTCTGGGTTCAAATAAAAGATGGTTTTACTATCCACAATTCCTCAGGTTAACTACAAAGTATAAAGCACAGGTTCTCTTTCACAATTTACTTCTCAATACTTTTTCTCTCCTCTCACCACCACACTGCTCTCTTCCAGTTGAGTGTTGCCTTCCTTCCTCCCAGCTCCTATTCACATAGAAGGAGGAGTGCGGTTCCTTTTGTTGCAGACCTTTGAGTACTTCCGGTGCCATGGCTGCTGCCCATTTTAAGTACTTCCAGGTCATACGGAAATCCCAACATAACAGGGAGCACATCTTCCTGCAGTGCCCTCTTGTGGCACTCACAGACTCCAGCAGGGCTGTTCTGCCGGACTACATCTCCCAGCATACTATACTGGTTCCCTAATGGCTACCACTTTCTGGGGCCGTTGCCATCTAGCATCCTGGGGGAGTAAAGAGTCCCCAGCAATATCTTCTTCCAGTGGGCTGTCTGTCCATCCACTCTGGCCCTATCTTCTGGGTCTGGAGCATTTCTTTTCCCTGGCCGGGATGCTTGCCTGCCTTCTAGGATTCTCCCCTCCGGGTAAGGAAAAGGTTGTGTGTGTAAATCGTTTTTTGTTCACTTTATAGGTGCAATACTTTGCTGCTGTTGATCTTTGGATAATGTTGCTCTGTAATTTGTCCTACGTTGCCTTTGTTGTTCTAAGGCATCTTGCCTGTGTTGGTTGGTCTGGTGTGAGGTAGATGTTTCTGCTTCTGTGCATTGGTGTGAGTATGTAGGCTAGCAAGACCGTTTCTGTTGCTTGCAGCTAGGCTGTATGTACCTTTTCATTTTATTTGGAGTCTTATGTTGAGTGAAGGAAAAAAGGAAGTGTAAAATGGTAGTGTCATAATGCAGTATCGGTGAGTAACAGAAACAGGAGGATACCTTGAAGTGAAGGAAAGAGGTGTAAAATGATAGTGTAATAATGCAATTTAGGTCAGTAACAAAGTATGCACTGAAATAACAGTCAAATACCACAGTCGATAATTGGTCACATTGAAGAACTGAAGACTTGAAGATAAGCCCAAGACCAAAAGTCTGCTAGAAACACAGATTCCTCGCTATTGTTTTGGAGGGATATACTACTTGTGGCAACCGTTGTTTATATCGAACATGGACAGACATGAGAGAAATAATATAAGGATAAAAATCAACTTTTCAATATAGAATAGAAAAAAGATCATCCATATAGTGTTTGATCTAGAAAAAAATCCTGGAATTTTAAGAGAATATATATTTTCTTATACCGTTGTAAAAAACAAAGATGATAATTTTTTTACAGCATTTTTTAACTGTTTGTAGATGCCATGGTTGCTATCGCACTTTCTAAAACTGAAAATTGGATCAGCTAGAATCCAGAATCTGCATTCCTCATTATTTTGTAATTATACAAGATGAATAATAAAACAATCTTTACATTCTGAAACAGATATTTCTGGAGCACAAGACGGAAAACAGCTCTGGATATTGCATTATTCCTTCAGATGGCTCCGCACTCACTCACTCAAGAAGTTCCATTTCAAATGAACAATTAACGTAATGTGTGTGTCTTTGTAGATTTTGGGAAGTAAATCAGAGTAATTAGTAGAAAACTGAGACAGACACACAAACATAGTCTCCATACTAACAACTATTGGGCAAAAATCGAACCAGTGTGCTGTATTTGAGCACAGGTATGCTCTATCTGTATGTCTGCAGGACTTAGCCAGCATATTCAGTTTGTTGTTGCTAATGAGGATGACATTCATCTGAAGTCAGATGTAAAACACAGTGACACAACAGGAAAGCATGGTAGAAAGCAATTACTTTCAGTGGAGGTGTGGTCACCAGCATATTAAAAAAATATTTTGCTAAGAAGACACGATAGCAAAAAACCTACTGCATCTAGCATCTTCCCTTAAACTGTAATTCACAGCTGAATTTTGAACTGAGCAACTAATAAATATATCACAATAAAATGACAATATATATTTGAAGACAAACAGATAAACTTGGTAGTTGTAGATAGAAATTGATCCAGGTGGTGTTACATCTGACAGCTTTGCTGATTAGCTAAATGCTTCAGAGATGGGGATGTGTACTCAGCGTGGTTGGTTGTGTTCCTCTAGGACCTCCAGTTTTTCTTTCTAATTTCAAAGACTTATGCATTACGTTAATTGGTGACTTTAAACTAGACCAAGATGAAAGTGACTTAAAATGTGCTCTGTTGTGCACTAGTGCTCTGCCCAGATTTATTATACCTTATGTTTGATACTGTTGCAATCATCCAAAATTCTATGCAAGCTTAAAATTAAAAGTAAGCAGGTTTAAAACGTGGATGGATGTTTATAGCATTTAACCCACAATGATAAAATTCATTTGGACAAAGCTAGGATTTGTTTCGATTCACTTTCATCTTTCATTGACTATAAATACATTTTGGATATTCTGACATAATTAATTCTAGAATGTACAGAAATATCATGATGCTGCACTTTTTGACCATATGACCCACCCCCATAATACTAATGTAAAATTCTTTATTGAATCGGGGTATTGCCCATTGAGGATTTTGTTTTTAAAATATGACATCAAACAGAGAGCTTTGTAGAACTAGCTGTAAAATAATTGGTTTCAAGTATATTCTCTTTGCTAGAACAAATCCATTAATAGCTTGTTTCTGTAAGAGGAGATGTCATGTTTTACATTTTTGAGACATTTTAGCACATTTCAAGTATTTGTCAATAAACTTTACTCAGACTTAACTATTGGACAAATAAGCAAATAGAGAACAGCTGTGGCCCTGGTTTGAGAAGCAGATTGCTTATTAACATTATTTACATAAATTAAAGTGTTACTTGGTTATTTATGTATAGTTCTAAAAGTAGTGGAATATTATGAAAAATATTCTTTTTTCATGTACGTGTTTAGTGTGTTATCCAGTGTTTAAAGTAAAAACATATGTTTGTTCCTTTGGATCATTAGATTATAAAATTAATCTTTATATGAGTGATCTCATTATGAAATATTCATGTTTAGTTTTGAAAGAGCAGCACATGCTTGATTTTAAATTTATTCTAATACCTGAAGATTTCTATTTTATTTATATGCTTCCAGTGTATTTGTCCTAACTGAAGACAGAGACTGCAATGTACCATTTCACTGAAGAAAATAAATTGTAATAGGCCTGCTCATTATAAATTTTAATTATACTGGGCAAGTCAGCAAATTATGTTACTTGCATTATTACTCTGGAGAAGGCAAGAAAGAACATGGTTGTAAGTTTTGGTTTATGATTGGGGTCAGCCAGCATCTAAACCTGCCCCAGGTCATGCCTTAAATTAATGTTCCTCCTCTCACTCCTAGACAGTGGTACTGCAGCATATAAACACTTAACAGTGGTCTGTGCTCCTTGATGAAGGATATCACTTAAGTGAATTAGATTTAAGTTTGTGAAGCTGCATTGCTTTTACAGTATAAACTATAACCTGCTTCATAAAAGTATAAGATTATGGAGGCTAAATCCTATGTTGATTTCATCAGGTGCAATCCAGGAACCAAGTCATCATAGGGTGCCAGACCATTGCAAATCAAAGATGGACACACAGTCACTGAACTAGTTTAAAGTTACCTATCAACCTGATATTGAAAAAAGTTTAATTTTTTTGTTTCTGTTAGTGTTTTTTTTTCCTAAATTCTTTTGAAGGAATTACTAATGCATCTACACTTTAGACAGATATTTGTGGAATTTCAAAATGCTCTGATACTGGGTATTGCGACAAAATCTTGCATTTATTTTTGGCATGTAAAGTAGGTCTTCAACAGATTTTAAATATCTAAAAAGCGCCATTTAATTTAAAGTAATACATAATCCCCTGTGGTGTTTTAAAAACGAGGATATCATTATTTCAATGTTTGTAGGAGTTGATTATATTTTACTCAAATACCTTAGTCTATGTATTTTTGCTATTTTGATTTATGTATATAAATATTGTATGGTTAAGGGATTTACTATTGATGAAAAGAAATGCACCTGGTTTTCTTAAAATATGGTTTAAAAAATGAGATGGCATTTAATTTCAATTGTTTCCTGAATTTTTTCATTAGATTCTCTCCCTTAGTTGTCGCAGTACTTGCAAGTTTTGAATCAACATCCAAAGTAACAAACCATTCCGTGTAGCTGTGTTTTTAAGCAGTATGTCAAAAATATTACATTTCTGTTGTAGGTGATTTTAATATTGAATATATTTTTAAAATACAATGAAAGCTTTGTTTAGACCAGTGTTATTTCCAAGAATTGTTAAAGGGCAAAAGATGAATTCCAGTAAAGCCTAACTTATGCAGTAGGCAGCAAACACTAGACTTATTCATGTCGCAGTAGCGCACACCTGCTGGATTTTACACTTACAACTACCAAACCTGAAGGTAAAATTTGTTTCTTTAACTAGATATTTTGTGTAATTCAAATTGTCACTCTCTGCTTTTTCTTACATTTACATTCATTTTTAACAGTCACATACTTTCAAGCCAAATGTTATAATTCCTTCGGCATGTCCTGGTTTTTGACCCCAGTGGGCCATGCCTTGTATGTCTCCAAAGGAAGGTCCCCATGGGGCATACTTATTACATGCCTAAGTCACATTATCCTCCTTTTAATCTTGAAGAAGCAGCAGTAAGTACTGCTTCAAGATCTTTCCATTGTTCTGTTACCACCATGGTTCAGAGATAATCAACATGGACCAGCTGAAACATTGATCAAATAACAGGCATCGGCCAAAACTAGAAATGCAACTATCCTCCACCAAGGCAAAGGGGGAAAAACAAAACTTTAAGTCAAAAATGAAAAAAAGGATCTTTTAGTGAGGACAACACTACCTGCAATCACTTGTCTTGTCTACAGAATATCCATGAATTCAAAAAAGGAAGGTCTCCCAACATGGGTTTACATACTGCCGTGTATGACACAATATGCAAGACTTCTAGGGCTACCCCTGTAACAAACCAGCACCATGTCAAAGAAATGAGTATGCAAAATGCAGACCTCTATAGCCAAAATGGAGTCCCAGAAAAAGTTCAAAACAAACTAACATTGATGTTTTTTCTTTCTAGCTCAAAAATAATGATAGATTCAGATAAGCACAAATTCTGCTTAAAATTGTATAAAGCATAGAAAAAGGGCAAAAGATTACTAAATCACAACACCCATATTACTGAGCTCCTCACCCCATAGCCATTGTCTATATTGGGAATTACCACAAAATATATTAATAAAGTTCTCAGAAAACAAAACAAAAAAAAAATACAGTTTTTGTCTTGGAAGAATGAAAGTAAAAACAAGCCATATAATTAAATACCAAATTTCATTATCTGTTAGAACTGGCTTCTAATTATGAAACTGGTTGAATAAAAACCAGCTGCCACTGTGGACCTCCATGACGATAGTTGAGTACCCCTGTGTATAATACACAGTGCAATAAAATGTTTACCTGCATGTTTCTTCAGAATATTGACAGTGACACAATACCAAATGAAAGATGCACATAAAAAAATAACATACATAGAGTGCAACATATATGCAATTATATACTATAATAAATAAATTACATGCATATTATTATTCACACACACATACTCTATTTATTAATTGGCTGATACCAATCACCAATTTCATGTTACTAGAATCGATAGTTTCTTAAACCCATATTTTTTCTTTATCCTTTAGCCATGTATACACCTTATGTCTATAGCAATGCATTATCCTTGGTATTTTTACTGTTCAAATGCAGCTCACAGACATTACCTATTCATGTTTTTAAATTGGCAAAATATGTACACAAAACTTTTATCCATAATACATATGGCATAAAAGAAAAGAAAATGCTTGTTATAATTAGTCACAATTCTAATAAATGGTGACTATCAAAAACATGCTAGGCTGACATGTTTTAACAAGTTTACAAGTAAAATTGACAAACTGTGACTGTTCAGCTAACAAGTCTATTTCATACTAAGCAGCAAGGGCAAATTTCTTTTTCCATTCTTTTTTAATTCTTCCAATTCAAAATTGCACAGTGTTCACACTTAAACAAGGAATGTCTGTTTAATTAAAGGACAAAATGAAAATGTCTGAACTCTTTGAAGCAGCTTCTTTTTAATTTCTGCCTAACGCATGCTTCTGTGTCAGTAGGATCCTTTTTCTTCTACTTTGTTTGGCAGCACAGCATATAGAGTACGTGTGCTGTAATTCTGCATGCGCAGGACAACTCCTTATCTTCATTTTTCTCAATTTGTTCTCTATGTACAGGAAGCATTCCTTCAACAAAATGACGTTTATTTCCTCAAGCAGTAATAATTTTTGTAAAGGAGTACTACAACTCAATTATTGTAAAAAATATAATAAGTGAATCTGTTCTTGAGACTGACCAATATACCTATCACCAATCAAGTCATTTGGGATGAAAAGCACCAGTTTAATTGGAGCATCACCCATTGACGCACACATGCATACAATAGTCCTGTACGTTTTTCCAGAAAAGGATAGTGACAAAAATTTCTGTGCAGAATGGCTAATTACTTTTATAATATTTCTTGGCTTTCTAAAGCACACAATGTGTTGTACATAGACTCTGCAGTGCTTGAAATAAGCAAATAGTAGAATGCCAGGATGTTACACAGCCTGTGAACATGGACTCTGCTGTGCACTTTCAGAGGTTAGTGAGAACAGAAGGAGGAATACAACATTTTTACAGACATCTAAAGGAAATGGAGTTGGTGAGATTTTTTCAGTGGTGGTCACTCATCCTCAACAATATTCTCTAAGATATCATAGTGAGTGTGGTCTTCTTTCTAAGATCTATTGCCGTTTGCTGGTTTTGCTAACATTAAGGCTGAGATTTGTGCCCTAATACCTCTATTTCAAGTACTGTTAACCTCTTTAACTATAAACCATTTCATCATTGTTGGTGATCAAGATTTGGACATACTAATTCTCACTAAATCACAGTAAAATGTAAAGCATTCCAATTCATGACAAAGTTTACAGTCAGATGATGCCAAAAGGACATCAATATCTGAAAACAACAGAGGTTCAACCTTTAGGTTTTCAGACTAGAAATTTCATGTACTTGACTGCATCTTCATATCTTATCCAAGAAAATAATTAGATAGATAGATAGATAGACAGATAAATAGATACTTTATTAATCCCAAGGGAAGACAAGTTAAACTCTTTGTGGAGTCAGGTACCCATAATTGCAGAACTCAATAAGCTTTTTTCCAAATCCACAAATTAAATTTAGACAGATCGATGGATTCCCATTGACATTGCCAGATAATACTATATTTACTTTATAGTGCCTTCTTACTAAACAAAATCACAATGTGCTTAACATACACTCACCTAAAGGATTATTAGAAACACCATACGGTGTTTGACCCCCTTTGGCCTTCAGAACTGCCTTAATTCTACGTGGCATTGATTCAACAAGGTGCTGAAAGCATTCTTTAGAAATGTTGGCCCATATTGATAGGATAGCATCTTGCAGTTGATGGAGATTTGTGGGATGCACATCCAGGGCATGAAGCTCCCATTCCACCACATCCCAAAGATGCTCTATTGGGTTGAGATCTGGTGACTGTGGGGGCCATTTTAGTACAGTGAACTCATTGTCATGTTCAAGAAACCAATTTGAAATGATTCAAGCTTTGTGACATGGTTCATTATCCTGCTGGAAGTAGCCATCAGAGGATGGGTACATGGTGGTCATGAACGGATGGACATGGTCAGAAACAATGCTCAGGTAGCCCATGGCATTTAAACGATGCCCAATTGGCACTAAGGGGCCTAAAGTGTGCCAAGAAAACATCCCCCAAACCATTACACCACCACCACCAGCCTGCACAGTGGTAACAAGGCATGATGGATCCATGTTCTCATTCTGTTTACGCCAAATTCTGACTCTACCATTTGAAAGTCTCAACAGAAATCGAGACTCATCAGACCAGGCAACATTTTTCCAGTCTTCAAATGTCCAATTTTGGTGAGCTCGTGCAAATTGTAGCCTCTCTTTCCTATTTGTAGTGGAGATGAGTGGTACCCGGTGGGGTCTTCTGCTGTTGTAGCCCATCCGCCTCAAGGTTGTGCGTGTTGTGGCTTCACAAATGCTTTGCTGCATACCTCGGTTGTAACGAGTGGTTATTTCAGTCAAAGCTGCTCTTCTATCAGCTTGAATCAGTCGGCCCATTCTCCTCAGACCTCTAGCATCAACATGGCATTTTCGCCCACAGGACTGCCGCATACTGGATGTTTTTCCCTTTTCACACCATTCTTTGTAAACCCTAGAAATGGTTGTGCGTGAAAATCCCAGTAACTGAGCAGATTGTGAAATACTCAGACCGGCCCGTCTGGCACCAACAACCATGCCACGGTCAAAATTGCTTAAATCACCTTTCTTTCCCATTCTGACATTCAGTTTGGAGTTCAGGAGATTGTCTTGACCAGGACCACACCCCTAAATGCATTGAAGCAACTGCCATGTGATTGGTTGATTAGATAATTGCATTAATGACAAATTGAACAGGTGTTCCTAATAATCATTTGGGTGAGTGTAGATATTGTAGGTAACCTTACTATTCGAACACAAAATAGAAAGAATACGGTTGTGTTTTATAAGTAGCAGTAATATTTATCAGTACATTTTGAAAATGTATATAATGGGTTCAAAACTAATGTAACAAAACTATTACTTTTGCTGCATCAGCTATCTTAATTACCATTATCTGTAGGATGTTATAGACCTTGTTAAGTACACTGGGAGGAGTGGCTTTTTGCTTAATATTTCTTGCCTAAAGCTTTTGTACTTTGCAGCTGTTAATTAAACCCAAAAGTTGATTTCTTTCCATATTAATAGGTGATGGATGGACAGTTTTCTAGTTGACTTTCAGTATTACATGTTTTTACCATACCAATTGCAGTTTTAGTATTTTAGTTCAAAAACTGATTCCAAGGACAGAGTGTCCAGACATTCAACAATATCCCCAGTTGTGGTCAATGATTCCATACCCATAGTAAGCATAGCAGGTTGATATCCTGTCTAGTTTTAAAAACTTAGTTACACTTTTGTTTAAAAAAATCCTGCATTAAAAGAATTTTATAGTGTAGGAGTATGGTGATGTTATTGTCTGTATGAATTGTTTAATTGAAATACAACTTATTTTACTGTGTGGTCAGCTATGATTTCTGACAAAAATAACTTTATACATATTACATTTCAAGATTAACTTTACAAATTTAAATTCCCTAAGTGCTAAGGGTTCAGTAATTTTTAAACAAAAAGTAAATATATGTTTTATTCCTGCAGTACAGTATAAACTAAACTTATTCTTGGAACATACTGTATGTATGTTGGTAATAATAAAAAGATCATATTTTGGAAAATGCTAACTTCCATTATTCTGAAAATGTTTGATGTATTAAATAATGGTGAAGATGTTGATTTAGACTCTTGTAATCCCTCACCATACTGTTTAGTTGGTTGCTGGACATCTGTGGATTGTTAAGCTGAATTATTACTCTGGCCCACTTTAGATTAGTTTGGACTATGTCCAATAATATTCAATCATGTTATGATGCGGGTGAGTTGTAACCATGCAAAGATGCATCACACAGCTTATTGAGAATGCTGCCTGCATAGTGATTTATATTTTTATCATGCTGTTTTGAATACTTTGAAACATAACATTTATTCTAGCAATTAGGAAATGGGATTTACTGTATTTGAACCTAAAAGCTACAATTTCTTACAGAAGAAAATGTTTCATTACTCATGGCTTCCTTGTAAGTATTACTCATGTCTGCTTTTAAGTAATGAAAGAATTTTTAGTTTTGTCTTTTTCAGTTGCATATAACCTCTCATTTAAACCTTCATGTGGTATTGTTTCATCTTCATATATAATACTGTATATATGGAAAATGAGTCAGTTGTATGTTTTAAGTCTCTCCAATAAAATATCATTATTATATGTTTGTATTAAATATCATGCATTGTTTCCTATCTAGTGTTGTGGAAATATCTTTTTAGCATTGTCATTTGGTGCAGTTGCTTCTATTCAGTTTTTTTTTTGCTAACTTATTATACTTTTGAGTTCAAACTTTTTTGTTTTAATATTATCTGCATACTTTACCGTTGGTGCTATGATCCTCTAGCTGACCAGTTCATTAAGGCCAAAGACATGTTAAAATGATGAAAATGATATTGATCAGTGATCTAGTCAGTTAATTGTGGATTTGTTGGTTGCCATCCTATCCCATGGGCTAAATTGTTCACAGACATTTTCATTAGCCAACACATGTGCTTGTGTATTGACCTATGTGTATGAAAACTTACAAACATGGGATTGAGAGATTGGATTATATTAATAACAAATATAATTTTATTAAACTCTGTAACACAAACGTACAAATTAATTCAACTTGGACGCTGTTCCTAGACAAAGAAATGTTTCTCAATTACATTTATAGGCTTTGACCAACTCATAAGTGGTCTATTTATTTGGCTACTTTGATATTTGCTGCTATTTATTATTCTGCTAATTTTATTTTTCTGTTTTTAAGCAACATTGCAAAAAAAATGACACTGCTTATTCACTATCATTATCACATAATTCTTTATTTAATTTATAGTGCCTTCATGCTAAACACAATCACAAAGTGTTTAACACAGATATTCTAGGTAAACGTTCTACTCAAGCACAAAATAAACTTGGGTTTATGAATAGCAATATTACTTTATCAATACATTTGAAAATGTTTAATGGGTTTAAAACTAACGTAACAAAAGTATTATTTTTGCTCTATCTGCTATCTTAATTACCATTACCTGTAGGGTGTTGTAGCCCTTGTTAAGTACAATGGGAGGAGAGGCTTTTTGCTTAGTTTTTCTTGCCAAAAGCCTTTGTACCTTGTGGCTGTAAATTAAACCCAAAAGGTGATTTCTTTCCATGTTAATCAAAGATGGGCAGCTTTCTGGTGGTCTTTAGGAATTCTATGTTTTTATCGTACTAATTACAGTTGTAGTATTTTGCTGTGCAAAATAAACAGCTGGTGTCTTTTTTAGTTTAAACAAACAATGCCAGAGGTTTCCTTTTGCACTGTAAAGTAAACTTAATTTGCTTTTAGTGTTTTGTTGGAAATTAAGCTGAAAAGGCTATGATGAGCTTATCACTTAACCTACTATACTTAACAGAATGTCAAGTTGCAACCAAAAACCAGTATCAGTATTTTCATTCAGTCATTCATTCTATGGCCTTTTATTGCAATAGATCATTAAAGGTAGGCCAAGCCCAGATTTTTTTTGCTATACACCCTAACATATTATTGTTTTGGATATAGGGGGAATCTTCACAAAGAATTTTAAGGTAAAGTGTATAGAGCTGTGACATAGCAACACTAATCCCTATATAATCATCATGTACATCCATGATGGTCACTTGTCAGACACTTGTCATTTGTTGCCTTTAAAAATAGTCCCCCATTCTCCCCGTTTGGCTGCAGATAATAAATTAGATTTAAGGTGTGGACACTAGGGGTTATCACTGAGCCCTGTACAGCAGACACAACTCCCACAGACACTCTTTTTAACTTGGCAGTATTTCCATTGTTAGAGCATTGCCTGTCGGAAACACTTCCAGGCCATATGAAAGCCCCTCAAAGTAGGGATATTATTCCCCTGTAGCTCCTCTTGATAGCACCCTAGTACCTCAACAGGGCCGCCCATCATGACTACAGCTTCAAACATCCTCTACAGGTGTACACATGAGAGCTCCACCAGAGAGACGCCACAATCCTGTATACAGGTAGGACACTTGACCCTGGGAAGCAGTCTTCCTGTGTCTTACATTATGGCCCGCTCACTGGGAAAGATACCTCCCGGCTGGCTAAAGGATCCGCCTCCATCTCTGTCGGAATGCCTTTTCAACTGTTGTAACATTCACAAAGGGATTACCGTGTATGTCTCTTTTATGATTGTTTACATCTACTATTTATTTGTATTCTATATAATTTTAGCCAATTAAATAATATGTGAATGCAAAGTAGCAACAGGCAAGCAATGTACAGTAGTATTTTTTTCTTCTTCTAGTTTTCTTAGTTATGAAAGTTGTACTTGTCATGTTTATGGAATCTTTACAAATTTTGTAAATGTTAAGTTGATGAACCCTTAATATTACTATACATCTACTGTTGTGTAAAAGTTTTCTCTGCCCTCTCTACTCTTTACAGAAAATAGCTGGTATTTGAAGTGACTGTGTCATTAATATTTATAGAAGTATTGTTTATCTGGAATACTTAAGATTATTTATTGGTTCCATTAACACTGAGACCTAAGAAAACCCAGTATAATCTAAAAAAACAGTACTGTGAAATATGAAATGTAATATAGTACATACATATTTAAGGCATAAAAAAATTAAGTGCTTCCACATTAGGATGTGTCTAGATTTAAATTTTACTTCATTTAATGCTACCAAATGAGAAAATCTGTGTTTACCTACATAACCTGTTCTATATGAGTCTTAAGCACGCCTCATGGATTTGAACAGGAACTGCTGCACATTTACTGCATTGCTTTGCTCTCTTAAAGAGCTATAAAATAAACCACTAATCTGATAACACAAGTATGCAGGGTCTACCAGTCCAAAATGTTGTTTGAATGTACTGAAACTTATTATGAGTTCCTAATGCAGTAGACCATAGGGTTCTTCACTTTATTGCAAAACAGTTTTTAATTTACCTGTTAGAAGACCTTAAAGAAGCCTTCTTCAGTTGAACTTTGAATTTTCGGAATCAAAAAAACTTTACTGGTGAATATCTATTCAGCCAGCAATTTTTCCAGTGTTGACAGGTCTTATCTGGATTTCTGAGAGAGCTACCATCAAGCCAAGGATATAGTGGCAATGGTGAAAGGTTGTGGGGTTATGGTTATGTAGAATGATTTTCAGGTAAACTCTAAAGGTCCTGGAAACCTATTCATCAAAGGCACTGTAGATGGGATGTCATCCTGGCAGTTTTAAGAAAAGATGGAGAAATATCTTCTTGACAGTAGATACTTTTAGTAAATAAAAAGAGCATGCTAAATATTTCTCAGAGGAAGCAGTGAGTGAAGCACATATAGAATTTAGTAAATTCCTTTGATTTGGGTTCCTGAGTTGGTCGAGAGGCTCCATAGTGAATGCCTATGGGGGTAGATGAGAGCCAACTGGAACTGCTGAAACCACTGTAAACTGCTCAGTGTGCCTCTTTGCTGTCAGCAAGAGAAGAGAATAACACCGTAGAGCAGCAGAGTAGGGTTATAGCCCTCATCTTGGTAAGGAGCATCTGTTTTGAAACAGTGGAGAAAAGGCATCAACAATTAGTTATCTTTGGATTCTGGAGGCGCAATGCTAATTTTATTCCTACTGTAATTATGTAATTACTTTTTTAGTAATTCACTCAGATGTCTGATGGGTTAGTTTCAATTCTCTTTGTTTATGTTTGTAGTCCTGACCATATGAAATTTACTATAAGAATAAATGCCTTTGGGGCCACTGTTCACTGTTTTTCAGCCACTAAGTGAAAGTTAGAAGTCCTACTGTTAAACTGAGTATCTGTAAGACGGAGGTAAGACTTCACTAAGGATGCGTCTGATGATAACTTTCATGGAAAGGATATTAAGGCACACCATTCTTCACTAAAAGGCATTTGAAAAGTTCATTATTAGTTATTTTCTTCATAGGGTATTTAAAGCATCTTCTCAGCTGTTCACTGCTTTAAATGAACCTTCCTCATCAGTTGGGCAAGAGAGTATTAGCTTCTTGTGTTTAACTGAGTAACATGGTCCCACTTCATCTGACTTGGGATCCACTGTTTCTCTGTAATAGCCTGAGATTCTTCCAGCCTCTTTCAAAGCATCTATATATTCTCCTTCACTCTCCCTTTCCCCATCTCTCTCTCTCTCTGTATAGAGTTTGACTCATCCTTGGCATTTGCCAGGATATATACCAGGGCATACCACTTTCTTTATTGTTCTGGTACTTAATTCAGAGTCACCTAGTGATGATGTAGGTTTTAATCTATGCCGGCAGTGGCATTTTTTATTTTCCATGATTAGATATTAGTAATAGAATGCAGGGAAGTACATTAGAAAATGGTGCAACAATGCATGCTTTTCAAAATATCTTAAAATAAAGACCATCACTTATACATCCCCTTCAGAGGCAACAAAAAAGACAGTATGAAGTTGAAATGGAGAAACTGTGTCACAGAGCAACCCAAAATCCACTTTTGACTAACTGCACAGCCTGAAGCCAGTTTTGAATAGTAATAGTAATAAAATTGGTATAGTTGTGGACATGATGAGCTCAAAAAAGGATAGAATGACAGAATAAAGATTTCCAATATTAAGAAGTAGCAAGGCCGAGAAATTTCCAGTGGAAGGTTAATGGCAGCTTAGATGCGATGCAGTCAGAAGATGTCTCCATGAAGTTAGAGTAAGAGAAAGTGAGGGGGGAAAAGGTCCAGGAGTTAGCAGACTTGAGATGGCGTAGAGAGTAGCATCATAGAAAGGAATTTGGCCACATAACACTAGGAGGGAAGTAGTGGCATGGTGCGGACATTCCTCAAACATGCGTGCCAGGAAGGTGAAGGGGCAGGTATGATAAATGGGGTTTTGTTTTAAACAAATGAGGTGACGTCACTATGGTGTAGTGTATAATGTGCAGACAAAATGCCTATGATGGTGTTAGGATTTTGGAATAATTTTTGATGTTCTAAAAAAGGGTATACCAGTATAGTGCAGTGGTTAAGGAAAGGTCTGTCAACCAATTAGATATGATGGAGATTGGTGAGGGAGAAGAAAGGAAGGACATTGTTGATTTGTTCCTACGGGGAATGTATCATTTTACAGAAGCTTGAGAAACAATAACTTAAAATTATTACAAATAAGAAGAAAACCCCTCTCAACTGGCTAATGATAAGAGAGATGTCACAATGAGACATTATAAAGGTGTGTTGTCGTAGGTATTAAAGAGCCGTGATAGCATTCCTTGACACAATTCTGTTGAATAATTTCTTGACTAAAAATACTCAATGACAGTGTATCATGGACAGGATATGCCGCACTATTCATAATAGCCAACAGCTTTGTCTTTTTTTTTCTCCTCTCTGCTACTACCTCCAGTGGGTCTAGAATGGCTGAGATAGAGTCAAAATTAGCTTGTTGATTTGGTGAAGTATTATTGCCAGCTCAGCACAATTCTTCATAGAAAAAAGTACTGGTTATCAGAGTCCCTGTCAATAGTGAATAACATAAAAATGTTTACATTAGTAGTTAGGATATAGCGGGTTGGCTAATGGATAGATGAATGTTAACATTAGCCCTATTATATGGCACACTTTTCAAACAATTAGAATTATTTTAACATATTTCATTAATTATGACTGTACAAGGTGGGAATCGAAACAAAAGCACAGGAGTAGGGTGAAATTATCAGCTATGCTGCTAGGTATTGTATCAATGTCTTGTTAATCTGTCTGCCAAGTGGCATTGCGCTGAGTTGATCGATATGCTTTTTTTTCTGACATTTATTGTACAATTTTGCATGTGACTTTGGTGTTTTGTTTTTTCTTTTTTCTCCCAGCTGAAAAAAAGCACATCAGGTGATATCAAACATTGAGACAAATGATGATCATGTTTTTGTGCATTAATAGACTTGTTAATAAAGAATTTCCCCATGAAATTGTGTTAATCAGTGACATTACACTGAACTGCTGAAATGTCTGCGGAAAAGCATGGGGGTATTTGGGGATTGTACCAAACAGTGTAGCACACAAAGTTGCATTTTATACTGCGACAGCACACCTGCACACATCAAGATGTCATTCAAAGAGTTTTTGACCAAAACCAATGTGGCCGTTGCTTTTCACCCTCCAAATTCTCCAGATCTTGCTCCTTCTGACTTCTTTTTGTTCTCAGAATTAAAATTGACATTGAAAGGAAGACAATTTACCATTTTGTTAGAAATACAGGAAAATTCACAGGAGTCACTTGACACGATAACAAAAAGATGGGTACAAGAAATGTTTCTAGGAATGGAAGAAGTATTGGGACAAGTATATTGCATCTAAAATCAAACTGTCAGGCAAGGCCCAAACTTTCCATTAGACGACAGGTTACGAGTTGTTTTCTCAGTGGACTCCTTTTGGTAATGGCTTGGGAAAATAAAGCTTAAACTCTCTGGAGAGCTCTATAACACCAAGTTTTGCTTACTAGGATGT